>NC_048273.1:2290098-2329295 GCF_009762535.1 Notolabrus celidotus | reverse complement strand
TGTGACATTTGAGCTGCGGCGCTGAATAGTGAGATTAATGATGATGCAACAGGATGAATAATGGCTAGTTCTTAATGGATACTTCTACGATGGTAATCTAAATATTCCCCCTCTTCAAATATCTGAGTTTATATTAAATGTTTCACTATGAGGCTGATTAATACTTTGCAGAACTAGTCTTTTAAGGCAATGCAAATGCATGGGACTCTCCTTTTTAATATATTTTGTGCATTAGAGTGCATGGTGTGAGACGTTCAGTCTGTGTAAATAAAAAGGAAACTGCATTTTTAAAATAGTGCATATTTGTATTTAGCTTTGAATAAATTCTGAACATATCAGAAAAAAAACTACCTAATTTTTTTATTTTGATATTTTTTTAAATATTTAATTTGCATTTTTTTAGTTTTCTTAACATATACACATGCATATTATTTTTCATTTTCCTTAAAGAGTAAATATTTCACATATTTCTAAATTTAAAGGATTAATTTCCCCCACTCTGCAGTGAGTTCTCACTCTAATTCTTAACAGACACTTCTAGGATGTTAATCTAAACATTCCCCCTCTTTAAAAATCTGATTCATGTATTACTTTTCACTATGAGGATGATTACCATGCTGCAGAACTGCTGCATTAGTCTTTTAAGTCAATGCAAATGCATGGGACTCTCCTTTTTAATATATTTTGTGCATTAGAGTGCATGGTGTGAGACGTTCAGTCTGTGTAAGATAAAAAGGAAACTGCATTTTTAAAATAGTGCATATTTGTATTTAGCTTTGAATAAATTCTGAACATATCAGAAAAAAAACTACCTAATTTTTTTATTTTGATATTTTTTTAAATATTTAATTTGCATTTTTTTAGTTTTCTTAACATATACACATGCATATTATTTTTCATTTTCCTTAAAGAGTAAATATTTCACATATTTCTAAATTTAAAGGATTAATTTCCCCCACTCTGCAGTGAGTTCTCACTCTAATTCTTAACAGACACTTCTAGGATGTTAATCTAAATATTCCCCCTCTTCAAATATCTGATTCATGTAATACTTTTCACCATGAGGATGACTATCATGCAAAACTAATCCCTTAGTCCTTTAGGTCAATGCAAATGCATGGGACTCTCCTTTGTAATATATGTTGTGCATTAAAGCACATAGTGTGAGATGTTCAGGAAGTTGTAAATAAAAGGAAACAGCATTTTTCAAATGGTGCATATTTTTAATTAGCTGTGAATAAATTCTGAACATTTCAGAAAAAAAAACACCATAATATTTCACATATTTCTAAATTTAAAGGATTCATTTTCCCCACTCTGCAGTGAGGTCTCACTCTAATTCTTAACAGACACTTCAATGATGGTAATCAACATATTCCCCCTCTTTAAATATCTGATTCATGTAATACTTTTCATTATGAGGGTGATTACCATGCTGCAGAACTGATGCATTATTCTTTAAAGTCAATGTAAATGCATGGGACTCTCCTGTTTAATATATGTTGTGCATCAGAGCACATAGTGTGAGATGTTCAGGAAGTTGTAAATAAAAAGGAAACAGCATTTTTATAATAGTGCATATTTTTATTTGTCTATGGATACATTCTATTCCAAAGTTTCTTTATTGTTTTTTTTTATGCACAGACAAACACACAGTAGGTTTTGTGACATGTAGTAGTTGGAACAGAGTTCTGTGGATGATGTTATAAAACACAATAACAAAAAACACCCTTAAGATCCCACCCGCTCCCATAACACTGAACACTTCACACACACCTCACATCCATACCGACATTAACAAGGAGGAAACAGACCAAACAAATACAAAAGAGCAGGATCATTTAAATAGATTAGAGAGAGCAAGATCACACAGCAATAGTTGATTGGCTATGAATACATTCTGAACATTTCAGAAAAAAAACTACCTCATTTTTTATTTTATTTGTATTTCTTTGAATATTTTATCTTTAGATTTTTTGCTCTTTAACATGCACACATTTTTTATTTTTTTTAAAGAGTTAATATTTCACATTTTTCTAAATGTAATGATTAAGAATAGAATAGAATCACCTTTATTTGTCATTGTCAGGTGTACAATGAAA
Organism: Notolabrus celidotus; assembly: GCF_009762535.1. NCBI lineage: Eukaryota > Metazoa > Chordata > Actinopteri > Labriformes > Labridae > Notolabrus > Notolabrus celidotus. Next base: position 2,327,193 of record NC_048273.1, on the reverse strand, counting down.
TTAGAAGTGCTGCTCTTTAAGGTGCATGTTATAAATACAAATAAATAAAAACAGGTAGAAAATCTGTAAAAAAAAAATATATAAATATAGAATAATATAAAACAAATGTCAAATATATACAGTCAGGTTGGGAGAAGAGGTATTTGGGTTTAAGATATTGCACATTATGTGAAATTTGTATTGCATTGACATGAATATTGTTGCACAGTTACAAATATAAATATTAACTTTACAGATAGATTCACTTTCCTCACTCAACACCCCTCCTCCTCTCTTTGTCATTGCATCACTCTGTCTATCTCCCTCCTCTTCCTTTAGTTGCACACATTTATAAAATATAATAAAATAAAACATCAGCCACTGCAACTCGTTTCATTTCAAACCCTGCAGTGTTGTGATATCCGACAAAAAAAAACCCGTACTTGAACGCACCAGCTGCTCAGATTTACGAGTCAGCTGAAGTCAAAGACTCGAAGTTTATGAGGCGGCATTGAACGCACCACGAGGCTCCGTGTTTTTCCCTGCAGTGGAGAGGAGGGAGTAAAAGGGAGTAAAAGGGAGGGGGGGTATATCTGACTCCTGTCTCCCCACCCCCCAAAGCCCGTACGAGGTGGATTTGGGGAAGAAAGGAACCCAAACCTGGGACGTGGAGATAACGAGAGTCTCCCATAAAGAGGTCTACACTCGGAGCTGCGCGCACGGCGGAGTCGCGCGCGGATTATTATTGGCTGTTTTATTTTTCCTTCTTTCACTGAGGAGATCCGGACCCGGAGATCCAGACCCGGAGCGTCTCATGTAGGGGAGAGGAACACAAACACCCGGGGAATAAAAGGAGGGTTTTATCCTCTATAGTGACTTCTTCTTCTCCTCCGTGGAACAGAGTGGGATATATAACGGGCTTTCTATCTCTGGGGTTCTAAGGAAATGAATCCACACACTCACAAAGAGTACGGATTTTAAAAAAGCTGTCCCCCTTAAAACCAAGCAGGGGGTAGGATCAGGACTACTTTTCACCCGACGTTCAAGTAAGTGCCAACTTCTCCTCTGCGCTTCTCTCCAAGTGTCCAAACGCATTCTGGGTGATTTCACATGTTCCAACTTTATCCAAAAAAAACCCTTACTGTTCCTTTATTCTAAGGAAGTCTTTATTCTACTGGGTGTCTCGTTGTTGAGAGCAGACGTGGATCATCTGAGGAGGAGAAGAAGAGGAGATAGCACCCCTCTCTTTCTCTGATTGTGTTTTACGCAAACTTCCCCAGCTGTACTTTTTGGAGTAATTAACCAAACGTTGTAAAAGCTGCAGATTGTGTTTCCAAAAACAAACCTGCAGCTCTTCCTTTGTGATATTCTGGTTAAAATGTTCTTTATTTGTCGTTTTAAAACATCAAAGTGTGCAGCTTTGGTCCCTGTGTGTGCATTTTATACAGTCTATGGTGCATGCTCTGCAGCTGAGATGCATTAAAACCTCCTTCTCTAATGTTATTCAGACTCCACTCTGATGTGAACACACATGTGAATGCATCCCTGTAAGAGTTCTTGTAGTTGTTGTAGTTTATTCTACTGGGTGTCTTGTTGTTGAGAGCAGACGTGGATCCTCTGAGGAGGAGAAGAAGAAGAGATAGCACCCCTCTCTTTCTCTGATTGTGCTTTAAGCAAACTTTCCCAGCTGGATTTTTTGGAGTAATTAACCAAACGTTGTGAAAACTGCAGATTGTGTTACCAAAAACAAACCTGCAGCTCTTCCTTTGTGATATTCTGGTTAAAATGTTCTTTATTTGTCGTTTTAAAACATCAAGGTTTGCAGCTTTGGTCCCTGTGTGTGCATGCTCTGCAGCTGAGATGCATTAAACCTCCTTCTCTAATGTTATTCAGACTCCACTCTGATGTGAACTCACATGTGAATGCATCCCTGTAAGAGTTCTTGTAGTTGTTGTAGTTTATTCTACTGGGTGTCTTGTTGTTGAGAGCAGACGTGGATCCTCTGAGGAGGAGAAGAAGAAGAAGAGATATCACCCCTCTCTTTCTCTGATTGTGCTTTAAGCAAACTTTCCCAGCTGGATTTTTTGGAGTAATTAACCAAACGTTGTAAAAACTGCAGATTGTGTTACCAAAAACAAACCTGCAGCTCCTTTCTCCTGATATTTTGATGCAAATGTTCTTTATTTTTCGTTTTAAACACCAAAGTTTGCAGCTTTGGTCACTGTGTGTGTGTGCATGCTCTGCAGCTGAGATGCATTAAACCTCCTTCTCTAATGTTATTAACCCTCCTGTTATGTTGCGGGTCAAATTGACCCTTTTAAAAGTCTATTTTAGGCAGTATAAAACCAGCATAAAAACCTGGGCAGCATGTGACAGAAGAGGAGTCTCATGTTAATTTATCAACATCACCTCCATAAAAATAAAAAGATCCAACATTTAAAATAAAATAAACAAAAATCTAAGTCATGTAAAACTATTGTATTTATATTTAGGGCTTTCAAATGTTCATTAAAAAAGTTTTAACATTCATTTTAATGAAAAGTGAGTGAGTTATCCTCTTTGAACCATGATCCATGAGAATTAAAGAACACCAATGGACTAAATCTTGATTTAAATGGTTAGTAATGGAGTTAAAAATTAAATTGTGTATTGGGATTTTTTGGGGTTCTGACACTTTTGGATAATTGAATATGCCCCGGGTCAAATTGACCCAGAAACATTATTGCTGTTCCAGAGAAATGAACATAACAGGAGGGTTAAGACTCAACTCAGATGTGAACTCACATGTGAATGCATCCCTGTAAGAGTTGTAAAAGCTTCTTTTGGGACTTTTTTATGATGCATGTGAGCATCATTGATTCACTGCAGCCTAATTGGTTGGACATCTTTGTTATTCCTCCTCATGTGTAACACAGAAAGCTCTTTTAAGTTCTGCTCTGATGTTTGCAGAACTTTAATTTTGCAGCATCTCTCTCTTTCTCTCTCTCTCTTTGGGGCAATCTGCTGCCTTGAGAAGCAACTTCTTGTCTGATTGTGTTACCAAAAACAAACCTGCAGCTCTTCTCTCATGATATTTTGATACAAATGTTCTTTATATTTCTTTTTAAAACATCAAAGTTTGCAGCTCTGGTCACTGTGTGTGCATGCTCTGCAGCTGAGATGCATTAAACCTCCTTCTCTAATGTTATTAAGACTCAACTCAGATGTGAACTCACATGTGAATGCATCCCTGTAAGAGTTGTAAAAGCTTCTTTTGGGACTTTTTTATGATGCATGTGAGCATCATTGATTTACTGCAGCCTTATTGGTTGGACATCTTTGTTATTCCTCCTCATGTGTAACACAGAAAGCGCTTTTAAGTTCTGCTCTGATGTTTGCAGAATTTTAATTTTGCAGCACCTCTCTCTTTCTCTATCTCTTTTCGGGGCAATCTGCTGCCTTGAGAACCAACTTCTTGTTTGATTGTGTTCCCAAAAACAAACCTGCAGCTCCTTTCTCATGATATTTTGACTAAAATGTTCTTTATTTTTCGTTTAAAACCTCAAAGTTTGCAGCTTTGGTCACTGTGTGTGCATGCTCTGCAGCTGAGATGCATTAAACCTCCTTCTCTAATGTTATTAAGACTCAACTCAGATGTGAACTCACATGTGAATGCATCCCTGTAAGAGTTGTAAAAGCTTCTTTTGGGACTTTTTTATGATGCATGTGAGCATCATTGATTCACTGCAGCCTAATTGGTTGGACATCTTTGTTATTCCTCCTCATGTGTAACACAGAAAGCTCTTTTAAGTTCTGCTCTGATGTTTGCAGAATTTTAATTTTGCAGCATCTCTCTCTCTCTCTCTCTCTCTCTCTCTCTCTCTCTCTCCTCTCTCTCTCTCTCTCTCTCTCTCTCTCTCTCTCTCTCTCTCTCTCTCTCTCTCTCTCTCTCTCTCTTCGGAGTAATCTGCTGCCTTGAGAAGCAACTTTTTGTCTGATTGTGTTGGAAAGTTTAGATGCAGCTCCAGGCTACGACTCTGCTTCTTCTTCTTCTTCTTCTTCTTCTTCTTCTTCTTCTTCTTTTTGTTCAGGCTGGCTAACTTTACACTAAGTCAAGTGAGTCCAATTTGCATTGCAATGGATCTTAATTTTATCAGAACATTTAAGGCTGAACCTTCCTGGGGCAACACACATACACTCACACACACACACACACACACACACCCTCCCTCCTCTTTCACCCTCCCACCCCAGCAGCAACTGCAAGCCAAAAAAAGATTAGTAATGCTTTTCATTTGCAGGGGGGGGGCTGCTGAAGAGACGAGTCCACACGCTGGTGTGTTTTCGTTCTGGGTGTTAATCAATATCTCAGAGATATATCTTTGAATGCAGAGATCAGAGGTCAGGGTGAGGCAGCAGACTAACTCCTCCTCTCCTCTACAGTTCATTATTGTTGCACCTTTTGGTGATTCAAAATCAATCGTGCAATAAAACACACGTGCTCCTCAAAGTGCTGCACACTGGAAACTCTTAATTCCACCTTTTTGGTGGTAACAGCGAATCATCCGTCTTCCAGTGGAGCGTTCAATCAATCCGCCGGGCCGTTTAAATAAACCCATTCGTCTTCCGATGAGAGTCAGATGTTGATTGTCAGAAGCGAGAAGGAGTCTTGTCCTTCAGAGTAATTGGACAACACATACCAAGAGGCTGCGCATCAAGTGTGTTCTGGATTCTTAATGTGGCTTTAATTGAACAATTTATCACCCCTGATCACTGTCGAAGAACTCGCAGAGGAAAGACAAAAAAAAAAAGGCAATGAGAACGCCAAACATGAGCTGCGAGGCACAGCCGGCTGAGCGTGACCGGCGTGTCTGTCACCGCAGCATGAGGACCAGGCTGCTTTATTCAATTTCACTTCTTTATTTGTATCGCAGATCGATGCTTTTGTGAGTGGCGTGCTTGTGAGCGCTCGTAATGAATGAATAGTGAGAGAAGAAGAAAGAGGAGGAGGAGGAGGAGGAGGAGGAGGTGAAAACATTCCATCCTTGGAAACTTCTTTTATTGGACCAAACTTTTGATTTCTCCCCGGAGCTCCTCTCCCCACACACGGACGAGAAGCTAATTGAATTGTGTGCCCCGGATATGATGCTTTTTTCCCCCCCATGTACGGAGGTCTTGGAGAAGTGTCCTCCTCGGGGTTTTGAAATTCATTTCCTTGGCAATTATTACTTTCTGAGCTGTTTTTCCCTTTATTTCCCCTTCCTCAACAGCAGGGTGTATTCTCTCACTTTTAATGGGATTGGAAGAGAGAGAGAGATTCTAGATACACGTCACGCTCTTTGACTCTTCAGGAGTCTTCATCAATCAATCTTTATTTATACAGCACCAAATCACAACAAGTGTTCTCCTCAGACTCTTTCCAAACAGAGCAGGTCTACACCGTACTCAACAAAGACCCAACATCAAGACCGGATCAGATCCAGTCCCCTCTTCCAGACAGGACTCAGTCTGATCTCATCTGAATCCACCATGAGCAGAGCACTTTGCAGCATTTAGCAAGTTACAGTGGCAAGGACAAACTTCCTTTAACAGGCAGAAACCTCCAGCAGGACCAGACTCATGTTAGACACACATCTGCTGAGACCGTGTTGGAGAGAGGGATAGAGGGAGATGAAGAGAGAGAGAGATGATAGTGGGGAGACGGATAGTAGTAGTTGTAGCAGCTGGAGTCTGGCACGTCCACAGCAGCAGAGATCCAGAGGAACCTACGAGACAAGGGAGCTCAGGGACTCCAGAAAGGTCTAAGAAAAGAGAGAAGAGAGGGAGACCAGAAGAAAGAAAAAGAGGAGAAGAAATGGGGAAGGAATGACAGAAGGAAAGGAAGGGATAAGATAGAAAGAAAGAAAGAAAGAAAGAGGGAAGAAAAAAGAGAAAGAAGTATAGAGGACCGAAAGTAAGGAAAAAGGAAAGAAAGAAAGAAAGAAAGGAATAAAAAGAAAATTGAAAGAAAGAAAGGAAGAATTGAAATAAAGAAAGAAAGAAGTAAAGAAAGAAAGAAAGAAAGAAAGAAAGAAAGAAAGAAAGAAAGAAAGAAAGAAAGGATGAAAGAAAGAAAGAAAGAAAGAAAGAAAGAAAGGATGAATAACAGACCCCAAAAAGGAATCTACAGCAGAGATCCAGAGGAATCTACGAGACAAGGGAGCTCAGGGACTCCAGAAAGGTCTATGGTTAGTAACTTTAATGGGACAGGAAGAGTTAAAGTGAGAGACAGGCAGAGAGAGGAGAGAGAGGGAAAGACAGGATCCAAGTGTGTCAGTCTGAGCCTATAGCAGCATAACAAAAGCTGGTCCAAGCCTGATCCAGCTCTAACTATAAGCTTTATCAAAAAGGAAAGTTTGAAGCCTACTCTTAAAAGTAGAGAGGGTGTCTGCCTCCCGGACCCTGACTTATAGGTGATTCCAAAGGAGAGGGGCCTGATAGCTGAAGGCTCTACCTCCCATACTACTTTTAGAGACTTTAAGTGAGGACAACCTACGAGACAAGGGGGCTCAGGGACTCCAGAAAGGTCTATGGTTAGTAACTTTAATGGGACAGGAAGAGTAAAAGTAAGTGATAGAGGGGAGAGAGGGAAAGACAGGATCCCAGTGTGTGAGTCTAAGTCTATAGCAGCATAACTAAGACCTGGTCCAAGCCTGATCCAGCTCTAACTATAAGCTTTATCAAAAAGGAAAGTTTGAAGCCTACTCTTAAAAGTGGAGAGGGTGTCTGCCTCCCGGACCCTGACTGGTAGATGATTCCAAAGGAGAGGGGCCTGATAACTGAAGGCTCGACCTCCCATACTACTTTTAGAGACTTTAGGTACGATGTGAAGAAATACATAAACAGTTAAACTAAATACTTGATAAAGTCCTAAAATCAACGCTAGTGTTTCCTTCTCTGTGATTAAACCTTGATTTTTTCAGCATTAATTGACGCTGCGATCATTCCAAAGGGTAAACAATAATTAACAGTCATTGCAGTAATCAGCCAGCAGAACACATTTACTGTATTTGTCAAAATACATACAATGCAAGGCGGTTCGCCCGTTCCTCTTCCACCCGGGGCCTCGTTGGTTTTTATTCACATCCAAATTAGGAGCGTTTTGGTGGCATCAAGTGCTTTGCAATTAGTCACCGAGCACTTGACGCAACAACACAGTTAATAGCAGCTGCTCTGAAGTGACTGTCATCGCGGAGAGAGAAATGTGCGCTGTGCAGAGGCGCGGTTGCACTCACAGCTAATTGTGTTTATTCATTTTAATATCCTCCGAGTGCTAAATCAGTGCTCCTCCAGCGACACGAGGTGCAATTAGTCTGGCTGTGAAAATAGGAGGCAGTGTGTCTTATAAAGTGCCCCCTTCTCTCCTATTTGATTTGTGGATTAAGCATTCCTTTTTCCTTCATGTTTCCTTTACTGCTGCAGAACGAGGCTGCAGGAAACACACGTGAAGGTAACACGTAATAGATTAATGAGACACCGGGAAGATCATACGAGTGATGACGTGTGAGAAGAGCGGGGCTGGATGTGGAACTTTTGCAGCACAGCAGCCCCATGCTTTGTGTTTATGTTATGTAATGTAGTTCACTGCACTGAAGTTCATGTTGGAAACTCAGCTGAGTGACTGTCAGCGACTTACTGGAGCTTATGTGTTCAAACAGAACTATGGGACCTTAGTGTCCTAAGTTTTCTTCTATAGGTGCATTTCCACCAAGAGTTCCCCCAGAACTACTTCCCCCTGAACTAAAAGGTTCCTGGTCCCCCATTGTTGTCTGCGTTTCGACCGCAGGCTGAAGTCCCGGGGTAGATTGTGCAAATCAGGCCAGTGACGCACTACACCCCCAGACCAGTAGAGGGCAGTAACACAAAGAGGAATGCCATTCATCACAGATGACACCATAGAAGCAGACGGACAGGCAGGTATCATTATGAGAAACACAACAGTTAGCCTGTTAGCATGAAGAGACTCAGCTGGTTCTGTTTTAGATGGTGCTATATTTCATCACAGATGGATTCACTGAATCAACACGTGAGAGGAGATAAGCGCGAGTAGCAAAGACGTTTCAACACGGCTTTAAAATCCTTTGACACGACACCACCAGACCAGTAGAGGGCAGTAAAACAAAGACGAATGCAATTCATCACAGATGGAAAAAACAATGACTGTGAATGGTTTTTTGAAAATTTTGCAAAAAAAAATTGAAAAAAAAATTAGATTTTTTTTTTTTTGAAAAACATTTTGAAAAAATATTTCTTGAAAAAATATTTCTTGAAAAAATATTTCTTGAAAAAATATTTCTTGAAAAAACATTTCTTGAAAAAATATTTCTTGAAAAAATATTTCTTGAAAAAATATTTCTTGAAAAAATATTTCTTGAAAAAAAAATTTTGAAATTTTTTTTTTTGAATTTTTGAAAAAAAAATGTTTTACAAAAGAATAATTTGCAAAAAAAATGTTGACCAAAAAAATTGGATTTTTTTTTTTTGAAAAACATTTTGACGAAAAAAAATTGACAAAGTTGACCCAGAGCCTGAAGAAAAATTAATTTTCCTCAAATTTGAAATTGTGCTCCAAAAGCAGAAAAACATGAAAATAGAAAAGCGCGAGTAGCAAAGACGTTTCAACACGGCTTTAAAATCCTTTTGAACTCAAAAAGCCCTGGCAGAGATCGGCCGGTGTTCTGGTTTAAACGGCGACCCTGTTAACTGGAGACTCTCAGCCGGATGCATCCCTCATAAACGTCTTTAGACCATCATTAAATATCTGATGAGGATATTTTGAAATCTTAATAAAAACTAAACTAGTTTGCATTCCCAGGAACTCCCTCTGTGTTTCAACAGCTGTGTAAACTCCACAAACACTGACACGTTCAGCATTGCAGGCCCCACCCCTCAAAAGTCCCAGGACCTTTGAAAAGTACTACCCCCCTAGCAGGGGCTTTTTAGGGGGGAGAGGGATGAGCATGCATGTGGTAGATAAGTCATGGTAAATATTGTTAGCTTCCTACAACAATAAAAGCAGGAGTGACCTTTAGATATTGAGCTGAGATCCTCTCCAATCATAAAAAGTCCTTACTCCAGCCCTCCAGCCTGAGAGATCCTCTGTGTCTGGGATCCTGTAAACACACACACACACACACACAACGTGGCCTCCTCCAAACCAGAGAAGAGGGAAGAAAATGTGAAAAACCAAAATAGTCTTCTTCATGCCTCTGGCGTTTGGTTTGTTGTCTTGTCCCGTGTTGAGAGAAAGAGAAACCCCACAGACGATCTGCTTCTCTGGGTCTGTTTGCTGCATGAGACTGTGTGTTTGGAGTTTTGGACACAGGTCTGGGCAAGCGTTCAGGTATGTTGTTGTTTACCTTTACAGTCTGACTTTCTGCTCCAAACAGAACTCATCTTTCTGCACGGTGACTTGAAGTTTGATCTAAATGCAGCGGGCAGCTTTTTGTCTTTATCGCTGACGAATGCATATTTTTAACTTCCAATGCACGGATGGAAACCTTGCAGCCGCTCGTACGCCCCCCCCTTCCCCTTCGTTTGCAGGCTTTGTACTGTACGGCACTTTGGATAAGAACATCCAAACTTTCACTCGTCAAGACAAAAATAGCCAAAAGTCAAAGAGAGACACAGAACACTGCAGTCACAATCATCTCAAACATCATCAAGGTTAAACCTCCGGAGGCTGCTGTGTCATTTTCACTCCACAGACCTACATTTGCAGCCCGGCCGTAGGGGGAGAAACATGAGACGGGCGGCTGGCAGAGGAGTTATTGACCACTCACCCAGACACCCCTGCTGGTCGCTCCGGGTCTAAAATTGGGAGCTCTGTCCTCAGCAGACCTTGTAGGAGGTGAGAAACGGCTGTGACCCCCTCTGGCAATACCCAAAAGTCATTTTTACACACCAGCTACCCTGAACTCAAAAGGTCAGCGCTCCTAAACAAGCCAGGAATGGATTCGGCCAGAAGTGAATCAGGTTCAGAGGCAGGGGGCCTCGATAAGACCGGGCTGTGATAAGGTGTGTGAACTCAGTAGGATCGATCCATCACTGGCAGAGTCTAAGTCCACCTTCATCTCGGCTGTGAGGGTCCGCCAATGTTTCTCCATCCGTACATTTCCCCCGGTCAATCTGTCTCTACTTAAACCTCACTTCCTGTTTCTTCTGTTCAATAACACCTTTAAAAACAGACGTTTATAAAGTACTCTGAGCATTAAGCACGGCAGGATTCAGGAGGATGACAGATTAATCCTTTAACAGACAGAGAGGAGGGTAGGAAATTATAACAATGCAAAAAACAGATTAAAATGCAAAATGTTAAAAAGAATAAATGCAAATTAAACAGAATAAAGTGATGAAACAGAGGGCCAATAAGTCATTTTTATAAAGGTTAAAAAATAGTAATATTTAAAAAAAAAAGCATTAAAGGAGAATAAAAAGGTTTTAAGAGAAAAAGAAAATTAAGAACATTAAAATTATAAATGAGAATAAAATTAAAAAATTTAAAATTTAAAAAATAAAATCTAATAAGTTAAATATAATAAAACAAATAAAAAAATATACATATTGACTAAATAAAAATAAAAAATAAAATGATAAAAATAAAATGAATTGAAAATAAAACCAAGAAATAGTTGAATTAATAAAATCTAATATTAATTTAAATATAATAAATCAAACACCAATATATATAATAAAATAAAACTAGTAAATAACATAATAAAAATAAAATGAATTAAAAACAATAAATAGTCAAATAAATAAATTCAAATTAATATGTTAAATATAAAAAACAAATACAAATATATATATATACTAAAATAAATAACAATAAAATTAAAATGAATTAAAAGTTTAAATAAAAACAATAAAAAGTTAAATTAATAAAATCTAATAATAAGTTAAATATAATAAAACAAATAAATATTTATATATACTAAAATAAAATAATAAATAACAATAATAAAAAAGGAATTAAACATTTAAATAAAAAAAAAACAATAATATAAATAAATTCAAATCAATAAGTTAAATAAAATCAAAAGAAATATCAACTCAAAAGGTGAATTTATGTAAAAGTATGTATAAAAGTGAGTCTTAAGAAGTGATTTAAAAGACATCACTGACTCTGCTTCAGGCTCCTTAAATGTATAAATGTGTGTATAGTTGGTAAAGATCAGTGTTAGCCTCAGATACGGTCTTAAATATCAGATATCAGCAGGTATTCCTGTCAATCAATATCCAAGCAGCTCTGAAAAATCAACTCGTTCAGGTCAATCATTGAGAGTCAATAACTAAAGGGAAGTATGTTGTTGGTTGAGAGAGGAAAATGTAAATCTGTATAAATGCCTGCAGGAAACAGAAGCACCTGAACACACCCCTCTGCTCTTCACATATATCCCTTTATTTTGTATCCCTGCTCTCCTTCTCGTCTTTGCTGCACTCCACCTGAGCTTTATGAGTTCCTCTACCTTAATGCCGCAGTATCTCCTCAGATGAGCCGGGGTTGGAAAGGCCTTTTAAATCGTAGCACTTTCATTTGTTGTGTGAAGAAGTGAAGGTAGCCCCTCATACACATAAACACACTAATCCCTGCCAGACTATCTGCTAAAGCCTCGGGGAGTACACCGTCACACTGTCACCTCCCCAGCCTCCCCAGCCTCCTCAGCCTCCTCAGCCTCCTCAGCCTCCCGCACGTTCCCCCGGCACCTCAAGGTTTTACAGAAACGGCTCGCTCCAGCTCCCTGTGATGAAGTGACAGTAATCTGCTTTTCACCACGAGCAGGAGCAGACCTTGTGTTGATTCCTCCTCCTCCCTCACACACTCCTCTGTGCCTGCACATAGAACACACTCCAGCAGACATGGCTGATGGTCGTTAAAGCCTGAGATTGAACTTAACCAACATTATTGCATTGACACAGACTGACATTCACTCCCCCCTCTCTCTCTCTCTCTCTCTCTCTCTCTCTCTGGCTGTGATCCCGCCTTCTTTATGGTTATGGCGTTAATGTGAACTGGTGTTTCATGGCGAGGAGTAATTAACACCCGGTCTGGGACACACATCAAATGGATGCGTCTGGTCCTGTCTGTCAGTCTGCTTGCTGTTGGTTTGTTCCTGTGTTAAGTGTAATTACCAGCTGGCCGCCCCCAGATTGATGCACAGAGGTTTCCCTTGGGGTGTCTGCCTCCTCCTCCTCCTCCTCCTCCTCCTCCTCTTTGCAAACTCGGTCTGGCAGGAAGGGCTGCCCTGAGCCCTGGCAGTTTGACCCCGATGAGGTTTTAGACACACTGTGGTGGGGGGAGCTAAGGACCCCCATTCATACGCCTGAAGGCTTTGAACAGGTTGTGGTTAGCTCATTTAAACGCAGCCCAGGCGGACTGATAGACGGTCCATGAAGGCCTGTTGAGCCTCCTGCATGAAAGGTTTATTTATATATATTTATGATGAGTAGTTTATTATTATTTTCATAGAGAATAAGCATAAACAAGCAGAGGCACCCTGAACAGCAAAGACCACATCAAAACTAAAGTAAACAAAAAACAATTAGAAAAAATTTAATAAATAGATAAGTATAAAAATTACTACAAAAAATATGAATATCAAATGAAATATAATTAAATAATCATAATGACTACAAGTAAAATAGATATAACAAATAAAAGTAAATAATAATAATAATTACTACAAAAAATTGAAATAGCAGTAAAAAAAATAGGAATAAATAATAATTATAATTACTACTACAAATCAAATACAAATATTACATAGCAATTACTACAAATAAAATACAAATAAAAATAAATAATTAAAATTACTTTAAATGAAACACAAATTTAAAAATAAATTACAAATTAAATTAAATAATAATAATAATTACGAAAAATAAAATACAAATAGAAATAAATAAAAAATAGCAATAAATAATAATAATAATAATAATAATAATAATAATAATAATGACTACAAATAAAATACAAATAAAAATAAATTGAAAATAAAAACAATTTTTTAAAAAGTGATACACCAACGGCTTTAATGTTCACAGCGTTTTTTTTTATTAAATTCCAAACAGTACTCCCACAATTGTTTACATTATCATATTGTAGTTACATTATTTGCCCTTTTTTGAGCTGGACTGAAATGTACATATTTGAGTGGATTCATTCTCAAAAACTTTCTGTGTATGCTTTAATTATAATTCAAGGACTAAAGGATTGTAACTGTTTGGACACTACCAATAGGGAGTGCATGTCAGCTGACTGGTCAGGAAGGACAGCAGGTGTGTAACTCCTAGTTTCCCTGAGCGACACACTTACATACTTAAGGTCCTTTAAGTCCTTTAAGGTTCTAAAGGACTAATTGGTAATAAAGGTTGTGCATCAGGAGACTACTTCAGTAAGAAGCTGCAAAGCAGTGTTTAAGTAGGGGGGGAGGGTGCAGACGGATGCAGAGGCGGAAAAACACCAAAACAAACATGGAGAACCCACGCCAGAATACTACACATATGATCCAGAATCAGACCCGAACAGGAGGAGAGAACCTCTGAAGTGTTATTCTGTGTAACTGTATGTAGTCGGTTGAGTCGGCAGACGGCCATAAGAGAGCAGGAGGAAGCATTGAATAAAATCTCCTTGTATTGTGCCACAGGAAGCCTTTCTTGCTCTGTCGCTGGAGTTTCTGTCACTTCAGTATTTATAAAATATTCTGCTTTTCAGAATGACTTGCTGTTACTTAATTAGCCTCTCTGTTTTAAGTGACAGGTTCCAGCTGCTAAAGAACAATGCTCATTTCAGTGTTTCCCTCAGAATGACTGAACCTGTGGTGGAGCTCAGGGTTAGTCAGGTTCATTGATCCTATTTATATCAGGTAATGTCATCTACTTATTATTTTAATAAGAAAACATGATGCTACCTTATCACAACAGGTGAGCTGTGATGGACGAGGCTTGTTGGTGACATAGCGTTCCCTGACACTCCAAATCTAAGCTGTGCAGAAGGTTACTGGCAGAAAACGGCTGCAGAAATGTTCAAAAAGAGCGTATGAGAAGGTTGATATTTGAAATTAGACATCACTGCAATCAATGCATTAACAAGAGGGACGCACTGAGGGACCCCTCCCGCTCTCTGATCACCTGCAGAGCATGTGTCAGGCGCTGCAGGAGACCAAACGCAAAGGTCAGAGAGAAATACGTGTACTCAAGTTGCCCGCCCATGCATTACAAACATGTAGGATGCTGTGTTTGTAGCTTTATGTTCTGCAGAATGAAAATGACTGCGTCTTTGAGTTCTTCTCAAAAAAGAGCTCTGGTTGTTGTGAAGAGTTATTGTGGAAACATCAAGAGCAGAAAAACGCCTGACCTTCAGGAAACAAGATAATTAGCACTGACTGATTCACACCAAACATGAGTTTGAAACTGTTTAAAGTCAGTGCTTCTGTTTGTGTGTGCGCTCTATAAGTTCTTAATCCACACAGAAAGCCTCGGGCAATATGGCTCAGCCCATTCAGACGATCCCCCCCACACCCACCCGTCCGTTTACCCCCCAAACCCACTCCTCTGTCCTTTTGTTCCTGCCCTCTCCACACATGCACACCCTCAGCTAAACTTTAGGGACATCTGGTATGAGGGGGGGAGGCGACAGGAGGGGTGAGAGAAAGGAGGAGAAGAGTGAGGGGAGGTAGACTCAGCTGCCCGGAGGGGTGAGCGCAGGAGAGAGAGAAGAGGGGGGGTCGCAAAGAAACATGCGTATGCGAGATTGTGGGGGTTGTTGTCATAGAGAAGAAAAAGGGAAGTGGGGAAGCTAAAGAGGAGTAGGCAGATAATTGATGGATGGAAGTAATTGTGTGTAATGCAAGCAAGGAAACATGGGCCTCTGGGACGGGGAGAGATAGAGAGGGAGCTGCTGAATAGGAGCCGAAGAAGGAGGGGGAGAGAAAAGAGAATAATGAAGAGAGGGAGTGTGCAAGGAAATAGGAGGTTAGGGAGCCAAAGAGAGATGAGGAGGGAATAAGAAAGGGTGAAGAGAGTAGCAGAGAGGGAGGAGCCTGCTGTTCTGTTGCATCAGTCAGCGCCAGCTGGGGTTAAGAAGGAGTAACTACCTGCCTGTCAGGCTGATTGTTCATCCCTATGCATCAGGGGACACACGTCCCGGTTTATGAGGGATGGCGCAGATGCACGATGTGGGCCACTTAACCACAGAGAATGTCTGCCTGTGCATCTCTGAATAAAAGGAACGCTGCCCGGTGTGCTGGGACGGGGAAAGTTGCTTTGTATGCAGACGACACGATTAACTAGAAGATGCAGTTTTAAGAGGCTATCAACAATAAATCTTTATTTATACGGCACCAAATCCAAGGTCTAGACTGTACTCTATGTCTTATTATCAACAAAAGACCCAACATCAAGACCGGATCAGATCCAGTCCCATCTTCCAGACAGGACTCAGTCTGATCTCATCTTAATCCACCATGAGCAGAGCACTTTGCAGCATTTAGCAAGTTACAGTGGCAAGGACAAACTTCCTTTAACAGGCAGAAACCTCCAGCAGGACCAGACTCATGTTAGACACACATCTGCTGAGACCGTGTTGGAGAGAGGGATAGAGGGAGATGAAGAGAGAGAGAGATGATAGTGGGGAGACGGATAGTAGTAGTTGTAGCAGCTGGAGTCTGGAAAATCTACAGCAGAGATCCAGAGGAACCTACGAGACAAGGGAGCTCAGGGACTCCAGAAAGGTCTATGGTTAGTAACTTTAATGGGACAGGAAGAGTTAAAGTGAGAGACAGGCAGAGAGAGGAGAGAGAGGGAAAGACCGGATCCCAGTGTGTCAGTTTCCCCTTCTCTTGGCGTCATAGTGCCTCTTCAGAAACTAATGAGTGACGCCACTGAGACTGCCTCCATGTTTTCATTCACATGTTTTAGCTGCACCATATCCCACATGTTAACTTAAGCCCCGCCTCCAACAAGACAAATAGCCAATCTAAGTTGAGGATTTTGGAACGGCACCTTGGGTCCCTGAGACAAAGATCTAGAATTACAATACTTGAACACTTCATCTTTGACTGAGAAGTTTTTTACAGAAATATTTCCTCCAATGTGAAAGTAAGCTCAGCGTGGAGGAGACCCAAACCTGAGCAGGAACCAAAGACTTCACTTTAATCTCTTTAACGAAGCTTCGAGACCTCAGAGCTGCTGGTTGTTACCTCATCATGTCTTGCTCCAGAGGAACCTACGAGACAAGGGAGCTCAGGGACTCCAGAAAGGTCTATGGTTAGTAACTTTAATGGGACCGGAAGATTTAAAGTAAGAGACAGAGGAGAGAGAGGGAAAGACAGGATCCCAGTGTGTCAGTCTAAGCCTATAGCAGCATAACTAAGAGCTGGTCCAAGCTTGATCCAGCTCTAACTATAAGCTTTATCAAAAAGGAAAGTTTGAAGCCTACTCTTAAAAGTAGAGAGGGTGTCTGCCTCCTGGACCCTGACTGGTAGATGATTCCAAAGGAGAGGTGCCTGATAGCTGAAGGCTCGACCTCCCATACTATTTTTAGAGACTCACATTAGCACAGAGATCCAGAGTAACCTACGAGACAAGGGAGCTCAGGGACTCCAGAAAGGTCTATGGTTAGTAACTTTAATGGGACAGGAAGAGTTAAAGTAAGAGACAGGCAGAGAGAGGAGAGAGAGGGAAAGACAGGATCCCAGTGTGTCAGTCTAAGCCTATAGTGTCATAACTAAGACCTGGTCCAAGCCTGATCCAGCTCTAACTATAAGCTTTATCAAAAAGGAAAGTTTGAAGCCTTCTCTTAAAAGTAGAGAGGGTGACTTGCAGATGATTCCAAAGGAGAGGTGCCTGATAGCTGAAGGCTCGACCTCCCATACTATTTTAAGAGACTCACATTAGCACAGAGATCCAGAGGAACCTACGAGACAAGGGAGCTCAGGGACTCCAGAAAGGTCTATGGTTAGTAACTTTAATGGGACAGGAAGAGTTAAAGTAAGAGACAGGCAGAGAGAGGAGAGAGAGGGAAAGACAGGATTCCAGTGTGTCAGTCTAAGCCTATAGTGTCATAACTAAGAGCTGGTCCAAGCCTGATCCAGCTCTAACTATAAGCTTTATCAAAAAGGAAAGTTTGAAGCCTACTCTTAAAAGTAGAGAGGGTGACTTGCAGATGATTCCAAAGGAGTGGGGCCTGATAGCTGAAGGCTCCACCTCCCATACTATTTTTAGAGACGATGAGCAGGCCTGCATGTTAGGAGCGTAGTGTTCTAGAGGGGTAATAGGACACAATGAGCTCTTTAAGATACAGAGATGTCCCTCCCTCAGTGTGGCATGAAAGTGAAATGGAAACAAAGCCTGTGTTCTTCACGTTGCGTACACAAATTACAGAGTACCAGCGGCGCGTAAAAGACAGAGAGAAGAAGACACTGGAAGCAAAACACATTGAGTTTCCCCTCACTTCCTCTCTCTCTCTCTGTGTGCATCACAAGCTCGTCTGCCAGATGGGGAAGAAAGGTTTGTCAAGCGCATCACGGTGAGGAGAGTAAAACCTTCCCCAGCCCCTGGGAAGATAGAAGGTGACATTTGTATGTAAATGGAGGCAGGCTCTCTCTCTCCTCTGTACTCCGGCTGACAGAACACACCGAGTGGGCAACCTGGTGTTTTCTCTCTCTCTCTTTTATTTGCAGAAGGTGAACATTTAGTTGTTTGTTTGTAGAGATGAGGATGAGTGTCAGGAGCTGGCTTAGCTGTGATTTTGTAGTAAAAATGTCAAATGCATTGTTCAGACACACACACACACGCAGCGCTGTGTTTCAGTTCAGCACCACGAGGTTCTTCTTTGGACGTCTGTTCTGTCGACTTCATAATTAAGATGATTTAGGGCAGAGGGAACATAGAATACAATCTGAGCAGTTACAAAAGGACGCCAGCACCTGCAGAGGCTGGATCCCTAATTAACTCTTGAGTCTCGGTGTCAGAGAAGATAATCCTGATTAAAAAGTGAAGCAGGCCGGGGGAAGAACGACAACACAGTAATCAGAGATACCAGCCACTGTTGGGGAGATTAGAACCAGCAGAGGGTTGGGGGCTACCCTACCCACCCTGCCGCCGCCACCCCCCCTGCTGCTGTTACCCTTTTGTTTACAGATCTGATCCATGGCAGCAGAATGCTTTTGGAGATTTTCCTTTTTTTTTCATTAGATTTTTGTTGAAGAAGGAGCCGAGCAGCTGATCCAAATGTTCCAAAGTTTGCACAAAGAAAGAACGACGTGCAACACAGGAACATCGATCGAGCTCTGCAGCCAGGTGGTCGGTAGACAAAGGGACATCTGATTTGGCGTCCAAGGCAGAGTTTCTGAAGCGGCACGTCAACAGGCTCATTATGAAAACTCATCAACCTCCTGCTGGGCGGGGGTCACTTCAACCCGGTTTAAATGCTGCTTGCCATGTTCCTGGACGTGTGACCTGATTGTTAGACAACATGTTTGACATAGTGGAGTCTGCCATGTGGACAGACATTGGGACTCTTTCACTAATAAATGGGTAGAAATGTTCTAATAAGTGCGTACATGACACGTGTGTTCCAGCCAATTCTGTTCTGACCACCAGGGGTATATTAGTGAATCAGAATAATTCTTAAAGGGGACATATCACGCATTTTTCATCAACATATATTGGTCTAAGAGGTCCCCAAAACATGTCTTTAAAGTTTATGCTCAAAAAAACACTTTGAAATCAGATTTTGGTCTGCCTGAAAAGTCCTCTTCTTCATTCCTCATCAGAACACTCTGTTTTCTCTCTGACCACGCCCCCTCAGGAAGTGGGTGTGCCTCGGCTCTCCAGCACGTTGATCTAATGTTTACATGTTGGCTGAATATACACGGCTGCTCAGAGATCGCGTTACTTCAACCCTCTGAATCTGATCCAGACGGAGAGGCGCCTGCAGCAGGACCTTTCTGAACCATTGGTCACAGATTTAGTGTTTCTTGTTGTTTTATTTATCAGTATGTAGACGTGTGTCTTGGTACACAGCTACGAACATGTAGCTATGTGGCTATGCTAACTAGCGCTAGCACTTATCCATGATAAATAAAAATTATCCACTAGATCTTCAAATCTGCAGACGTGGGGTGTAAAACTGACCTCTGCCAGAAAGGCAGCAGGACCTTTCTGAAGGATTGGTCACAGATTGAGTGTTTCTTGTTGTTTTATTTGTCAGTATGTCGACGTGTGTCTTGGTACACAGCTACAGCTACAGCTATGAACATATAGCTATGTGGCTATGCTAATTAGCTCTAGCACTTATCCATGACAAATAAAAATCATCCACTAGATCTTCAAATCTGCAGACGTGGGGAGTCAAAGCGACCTTTGTGTTTATTAAGACAGCCTACAACTAGCATGCCTCCCTCCTAAGCTCCTTGTTAGCACACATGTGTGCAGGGAATGAAAAACGAAAAACTTGTGATGCAACAAGTGCAAATCAATCAGAAAAAAACACGCCTTGGCCGTGGGAATCATCTAATGAGCCGTTCATCACACTCCTCCAACTTGCTCTGATGGTCTCTGAAGATGACATATCATGCAAAATGGACTTTTTAATGGTTCTCTCCCTGAAACCTGTGTCCCAGTCTACAAACCCCCTGAAAATGCAAAGAATCCATTCTGCCCCTGTTCTGATTTCTCCACCTTTCTGTAAATGTGTGCTGAAACCAGCCGTTTCAGCCGTTGTCCCTGCCTAACAGGGTTTGTTTTATTAGACTGTGTTTTTATTGTAAGAAGGACAAAAAAGTGCAAATTGGATCATTTCTTTATTTCCTGTGCAGGTGTGTTTCGTGTCCAAATTTCAACCTAGAAACGACCGTGACAGTAAATCAGCAGGATGGTGTTCAGTGTAAAGGATTTTAAAAACACAGGAGATTCATCCTGACCCAATCACTGCATTATATGGAGTTGTTCCCTGAGTTTTCACACTTACAGGCGCACAGGGTGACGCTTTAGCCTTTTTGTCACTACTGGCCCGATGTCTAATTTTGACTAACTGGAAATCCACAGATCCACCATCACACAGTAATTAGGTGGCAAGTGTGGCGGCCCATTTAAAACTTGAAAAACTCAGATACTCCATTAAGGGCTCAGCTGAAGTATTTTTTAAAGGTGACATATCATGCAAAATGGACTTTTTAATGGTTCTCTCCCTGAAATCTGTGTCCCTGTCTACAAACCCCCTGATAATGAAAAGACTCCATTCTGCCCCTGTTCTGATTTCTCCACCTTTCTGTAAATGTGTGCTGAAACCAGCCGTTTCAGTTTTCAGGGTTTTTCATACGTCACAACGCCATCCGGTCTGTAACAGCAAGTCAGAGCTCGGAGCTTGTTCAGCCCATAGACTGTATAAAATACAACTCAACCCCTCCTCCGTTTTTCATTCCCTGCACACATGTGTGCTAACAAGGAGCTTAGGAGGGAGGCATGCTAGTTGTAGGCTGTCTTAATAAACACAGAGGTCGCTTTGACTCCCCACGTCTGCAGATTTGAAGATCTAGGGGATGATTTTTATTTCTCATGGAAAAAAGTGCTAGCGCTAGTTAGCATAGCCACATAGCTACATGTTGGTAGCTGTGTACCAAGACACATGAAGCAACAAGAAACACTAAATCTGTGACCAATGGTTCAGAAAGGTCCTGCTGCAGGCGCCTCTCCGTCAGGATCAGATTCAGAGGGTTGAAGGAACGCGGGTCTGTGAGCAGCCGTGTATATTCAGCCAACATGTAAACATTAGATGCCGGACAGCCGAGGCCACACCCACTTCCTGAGGGGGCGTGGTCAGAGAGCTCATTCTCATTTAAAGGCACAGACACAGAAAACAGCCTGTTCTGAGCAGGGCTGAAAAAGAGGGGTTTACAGGCAGACCAGAATCTGATTTTAAAGGGTTTTTATGAGCAATAAACTTTAAAGACATGATTTGGGGACCTCTTAGACCAATATATATTGATGAAAAAGAGCAGAATATGTCCCCTTTTAATGCACGGGCTGCAAGGTCTTCAAGCAAGGCTAGATCTGCCATCGTTTACTGCCCTGAACATTAACTGTAATCAATTTTGTTCACTGCGTGTCTTTAAATAGGCTCCAACTCCAGCAACAGATGCGCTAATTCATGGCACTGTTGGTGAGAGTGGTCGACAATTTAGTCTACATCAAATGCCTTTGAGAGATTCGTAACAGTCCCAGTTATCCAAGCAGGTTTTGTTCGTCCACAGGCACAAGTCACCTGTTAGTTTATCTGGTGAACGAGGGAGTCTGCATGCACAGAAGCAGTTAAGTAGATGGATTTTGCAAAGGGAACAAGGCTGTTATCAGAGTTTGTCTATTTGCTGCTGATATGAGGAGATAGTGTTGACACAGGGAAACGAGGAGCCAGCGCCGGGCTGATTATAGCTGCAGCTTGATGCCACCAAGTGGGAGCTGGAGAAGAAATGCACTTCACAGATAGGGAGATATCATGTTTGCTCCAATGAAGATAGCAGGAAAGAAATAACCTCCCTTTGAAAAGAAAATACTGAGATAATTCAATTGAGAGTCTTTTTAAGAGCGGCTTGTGATTGGAGTCAGAAAAACATATTTGAATGTTTTATCCCAACACTTCCTGGTGAGTGTCCTTCAGCTAAAAGCACCATCTGCATGATTTGCATGCTCATTAGAAGTTTTTAATAAATAACAGTGTCAGCTACAGAGCCAAAATGTGATCGCAGAGCCAAGTAGATAAAACCTAATAAGGATGCAGTCCATCCACGATGAGGATTTAGTCTGATAGCCAAAGGCACAGGCGGGGTGTCTCTGGATTTAACCCCCAGCACCACCCCCCCCAAGGCATTACCTTTGACATTTGTCATCTTACAGCCTCCAATCTGTAGTCTCAACAGGCGGTAGGTAGGACTAAAAATACAAGGACAGAAGGGAAGACAAAAGCAGGTCTGGCATGTAAATGGGGCTTGGTGTTCACAGTTCCCCACTTGCCCTTGGGTTAGCGTGGTAGAGAGAAACAATGAAAGCAGAGAGGACAGTGAGAGTTGGACGAAGAGTTGGAGAGAGAGAGAGAGGGAGGGGGGGGAAATGGAGTGAGAGGCTTAGAAACAGGAGGTAGATGGAAAGCAGAGGGTCCCCCATTTTCATGGAGATAAAGGAGCGTTAATGAATTTGAACCGCTGCCCTCCGGGGATATACCATAAGGGCAGAAATAGGAAGGAGCAGATTGGGGTTTAGTTGCTTTTTAAACTACAGCCAAACTGTCTTTTTTTGGGCACACAGGGGCGCTCCCAAATTTCGCAATCACTAAGATGGCCGTCGTCCCGTTTGCCAACTGCCGCGGGTCAGGCTTGTGCCAGCGCTCGGAGCAGAGAGGATTCCATGCCAGAGGAGATGTGCCTAACGGGGCCAGGCGAGAACCTCTTCTGCAGCCAACAAGATCATTTATCTGCCCATCGTTCCCAGTGTTAGTGTTAGTGTGTGTGTGTGCACAGCGCTGGGTGTTTGCAGTGTAATAGTATTAGCTGCAAAGTGTAGCCTCGACCTGCGGGAGTCAGGGGTGCAAAGTGGTGCCATTACTGCGACTAAGGGGCGTATTATCTCCCCAAGAATACTTAGCAGACTACGGCACTCAGACTTCTTTCAGGGTCTGCTCTTAAAATTGATACCTTCACGCTTCTGCAAAATGCCTCCATAAGTGTGCACAAACTGGGACATTTCAAAAGTGTCTTTTTTTTTCTGTTATTTGTTTGCAATGATTGATGCTTTGGTCAAGCACAAAGCTAACACTTAGTAATGTTTCTGGAACACCAAGGACTCTGAGTTTTGCCCCGAGCGTGAATCTACAAACTGCATCTATCATTTTTTACAATGTGTAGAGGGGAGACCAACAGCAGCCTGTGGCATCCACCCCCATGTGGAGGTAATGGTCTAACCCCCTAGGCTGCAAGCCCAGCCGGTTAATAATGGAGCGGGCCCCTGCATTGTAAATCACAGAGGGGTCTTGTGTGGCTGACGCCTCTGGGAGGATTGCTGGGGAATGGCATGTGTTATGAAGGGCAGCCGGGCTTTCGTGTACGCAGACGCTCCGAGAAAGAAAGAGGGCAGTGACGTGACGGATGGCGGCCTTCGCTTCTGTTTTTGTCAAACAAGATCTGAATAAAGAAGGGGACCCGTGATGAGACACGAGCTGGGTGTCATATTTATGTTCAGTCAAAGGCGGTTTGATGTTTTCTTCTTCTGTGGTTTCTTTGAAGTTAAGAGTTGGATGAAAACTTTGAGGCCTCTGTGATTTCGTGACACGCTTTGGAGCTTTGAGAAGTCAAGATCTGTTTCCACATGTGAGCTCAAATCAGGCATTATTTGGTATTACAGATTAATCAGAGAGACTTGCATTGATTTAGCAATGAGGAAATGACTCACAATGATGTCACACACTTATGGACCCGCCCCCTTGGAGGACAAGAAAGGCCTCCTCCTTCTACAGGCTGCAGGGAAATGTATTATTATTCTAACCTTTATTAAACCAGGAAATTCTCATTGAGATTAAAGAGTCCTGGCCAAGATAGGCAACAGCACAGTTACACAGTTACAATTTTACAATAGACATAAATACAAATAGCAGATGCATACAACAGCTACACAACAGGTACCTCCAGAATAACAGCATGTCACATTTAAACAAAACATCTACAGACCGATGCTTCAGCCTCCAAGTCGTTTAAGGAGCACTTAGAAGCATTCAAAGATATCATATCAGGCAGTTTTAGATCCTTTTGTAAGAAGCTCCAGGTCAGGTTCAGTCCTGACCCTCAGAACAGATAGTATTAAAAGATCCTGAGATCCAAGATTATGACTTCCTGAGTTGTGCAATATATGTGAGAAGGTAAGAAGGAAGTAGTCCTAGGATGCATTTACTGAAATGAGCGGACTCTGCTGCTGACTGCGTGTTGAAACACTTTAAAATGTCTGATAGTTGTTGTTCGATTATATCAGGGGTTCCCAAAGTGAGTTGAGACACTAAAGGGGGGTCCAATTGCATATTTCACCCATTGTTGTAAATATAATGACACAAACATAATTCACAGCAGGTTCAGGAAACGGCCACATGTGCATGAAGCTAGGCTAATATTCTGCAGACCAGCTAAAGGAAGTATGAAGCAACATTTTAATACATCCATGGACAGTGGGGGTCATGAGTCTTTGGCACCTGTAGTTTGAGGGTCTGGGCCTGAAAAGTTTGGGAACTTATGGATTATATGATGAGGGGTCAAGCCTGGGTTCTGCTTCTTAAGAATCCCATCAGAGACAGAAACTCATGAGAGGAGGAGATGTGGATTCATTCTGATAGATGCTCCTCTGTTCCTGCTGAGGGAACAAAACAAGGATCAAAGTCCACACGTCTTTGATCCTTGAACATTTCATTAACTGTAAATTGAAGTTAAACAACTCCAGCGCTAACTTGTTGACACCGCAAGCCAACCGGCTAAAGCTAGCTTAGCAATACCGCCTCTGTTTTCACAGCTGGACACTTTTAACCTGACAGTCTGGGGATAAAGTGTGCAACAGTCAGATTTGTAGTAGTAGTGCCACTAGGGGGCGTTGACCTCTTGCTGTGACCTCCTCGTGTTGAGCTGTACTCACTCTCGTTATAGTCCTCTGCCTGACGTCCACACGAGGAAACGCCCTTCAGTAACTAGTTGGTGTAGGTTATGCTGATGTTCTTCTGCTCATGTATGATTGTGGAACATAGCGCCAATGAGACCTGGCATTGTATGGTCGATGTTTAGTACAGTAAGATCAAGTTAATGAGGGAAATCGAGTCGAGTCACTGAGCTAACTAGCCATCAGGAGCAGCTAGCTCTCCACCTACACCAACAACGTTAGAAGTGGTCTGAGGTAAGGTGAGGAGAAGGTTCATATTTGGTGTGGAGGCTTGTAGAGAGGGTTTAACACGTCTGCATGAATGATATCAGTCACCTTTGCTCTGATGAGGAAGAGTTTCTAACCTTTCAGCCCTCAAACTGCAGCGTCACTGACCTCACCGGATCCAAAACACATCTATCTGCGGTGTAAAGGGAAGGATTCCTCTTTAGATAATTGTAAACATCACCAACGTGAAGTTCTGCTGATATAAACACGATGAACAAGCTGCAGCTCCATACAGCGTTCAATAGAAACGTCACTTTACTCTTCTCGACCTCCAGGCTTTCAGCGCCGGTCACGTGACTGAAAACTATGAATATATCATATTTCACATTTCTCTGCCGTGGAGTTCTGCTTTATAACACAAGGTTGGGAAGAAAGTAAGCAAAGAGAGCAAGGAGAGGAGTTTTTTTGTCTGGAATAAGCAGCAACTTTAACCTATTTGGAAGACATTTCAAGTGGAACAATTTTGCTAAAATGCCTCTGTCACACCGGCAGCCAACCTTAAGCCGCTCAGGCTGAGTGCAGTCGAACATAGTGTGAAGAAGCCAGGAGGAACCTTGAGGAACCTGGGCCATTCTTTGAAGTCAGCTATTTTCCTCTTCTTCATGTGCGTCACTCACTTCAAAGCGGGAATTTCACGCAAAATGTTCTGATTTTCCCCCCGTCCTCGTTTTTGTGTTGAAGTTACGGCACATAAATCGGGTTGTGGAGGGTATCTGTAACCTGAGATGACTCTGTGTGTGTGTGTGTGTGTGTGTGTGTTTTATGCCTGACACACACCAGAGCCAACATAGCTGTGTGTGTGATCTTGTAGATCTCCTCTTAAAGAGCCCTGTAGAAAATGCAGAGTGGTGGTCCCGTTCTTGCTTCTGTTCATGAGACTGAATCCAGAGACCGTCGGCCACATGGAGAGATAGTTTTAACCCTTCGTGGTTACTGCTGCAGTTGTAGTTGATGAGTAAGACTCTTAAATCTGGGGTTGGTAGTCAGATTTAGATCCACTTTTTGTTATACTGGTTAAAATGATCTTTCTGTCCTGATGGTAATCAATACATAATGTGTTCTGAAAAATGAGTAGGCATTCAGAGTGGCAGTATCAATCATGTTGTACCACAGCACCATGAGCCATCTCTGCGTCTGGCGCTTGCATGTGTAGTTGCCAACCATCTGATCCACAGTATCTACACCTCCTTTGGTCTGGTTGTAGAAGAGGATCACTTCTGTTTTTTTCTTTTGGCTGTTTTCATCCACCATCTTGCTGTGGTGCATTGTGCTGAGGAGCAGAACAGCCTTTCCTTTTTTTGCTGTGTAATACATTACAGTGCTAAAATTACTTTGTAGTAAGCTAACTTTGTAGTTGGTAGTAAGCTAACTAGCTAACAACAAAGCAGGATAATGTAATGAAAATAATACTAATACTCTATCACAGAAAAGTCATAAATGTGGAAATTAAGTCCATAAATGAAGATAATACTTACATGTTGCTGTGTAAAAATGACCTCCTGGGTGGTGAGACTGCAGCATCAGATGTGTAAGTGCAACAGTAAATGTATACTGACAATCACAGTTGATAAGTATCAAAGGTTCCTAGAGTTAAGCCCTGAGATTCCATAGGAAATGTTTGGGGTCATTTTTGACCCCGCTCATGGAAAAGTGGGGTAGTGATACAAAAGCTGCAATTTCTTAAAATGTATGAATTTTTTTTTTTTAAATGCAATGGCCTCATGTCACAAACATGTTTTATGAGGAATACCTGCAATATGAAAATATAAACACTTTTAATTTCAAAGATTTTGAAGAATAACAACCCTTGGGGTCATTTTTGACCCCACTTATGCATCTAAGGGTTAAAAAAGAGTTAAAAAAAAAGCTGCTATCTACAGCCGGAGTAAACCTGGGAAAACACCAACCAATCCCTGCCATCAGGAGCCAAATGATCAAACCAATCAGATCCCATCCTGCCGTTCTGCCCGCCTCCTGCAGAGCGTACATTTCCTGTTTGTTTGTGTTTTGAACTTCCACTATGAGAATGTGTCGGTGTTTTCTTACTGCTGAGTGAGACATGAGTTGATGTCGTGCAAAACACAAACCATGTGCTGAGGACCGGTTTGGAATCAGTCACCATCATATGGTGGCGAATCAGCGGCGCTCTTGCATGTGAGCTGGGGGTCGTTTTGGAGGAGGGGGAGAGGTTAGACTGAGTCCTGAGGAAATGCTACATTCAAATTCATGCTAGTTTTCCATGGCTACCAATTTTTACTTTAATGCAGCAATTTCAAAGATATTTAGATGACGAGTTTAGCCCAAATAAGGGCGTGGCTGACTTGATTGACAGGCGGGAACACTGCAGCTGTTGGCTAGGAGGCTCAAAGCCCGCCTCTTTACATCACACTCTCTCGACATCAGTTATGTTGGGGTCAACATTTCCAATATGGCCGCCGCCGCCAACAAAACAGCTCTCAGAAACAGATGGATGACATCACGGAGACTACGTCCATTATTTATACAGTCTATGGTCTGGTGTCAAAACAAAGCAGTTAACTCAAACGTTAGTGCGTCAGTGTAAAAATACTGGAGCGAGTGTGTGAGCGCCATAGACTGTATAAATAATGGACGTAGCATCCGTGACGTCACCCGTCTCTTCCTAAGCGCTGCTTTGAAGCAAATCGGCGGCGGCGGCCATATTGGAAATGCTGAACTCATCCAAAAGAGTGTGACGTAAAGAGGCGGGGTTTGAGCCTCCTTGCCAACAGCTATGTGATCCCGTCCGGCAGTCAAGTCAGTCATGTCCTCATATGCACATGTTTATTTCTGCTGTAAAGATCGTCTTCTTTGAATGGGTGTGTATGTGGTTTCCTGTGTTTCTGCAGCCAGCCTCAAGCAGACACTCGATGCATTGCAGTTTATAACACTCCCTCATGGGCTTCATATTTTGAGACCCGAGGTTCCCGCTCACCAAAGCTTCCAAATATGCTCCAATTACAACAAAACTTCTGTGCTCTAACGACTTTGATGTCAATGAGATTAAAAGCATGCACGGTGAGAAATGTCTGGCACACCTTGGGAAATGAGCTTTAGCGTGCGTGCACGGCGTTCAGCGGGGTTTGCACGGAGAGGCTTTAGTGGTTATTAGCCCGTTCAAGCACCTTTAATTTTATTCTGCCGTGATTGTAATTGGAACCTCTACTTGATGCTTCCCACTTAAAGCAGCCGAAGCCAGCGTTGGCACACAGGCTTGTAAACAGATGAGGGTGTCCTCTCTGCTAACCGCAGGAGCTGTAGATGTGTGTGCGTGTCCTCACACATAGTGCACATACTCAACTGTCTGCATTAGTTTGTGAACATCAAATCAGTTGTAACAGCGACCGTCTGTGCATGTGAGATTGTGTGTATCATTCACAGCTGCGGGCTCGAGTGTGTGTGTGTGTGTGTGTGTGTGTGGAGAGTGAGGTGCTGTCCCTTTTCCAAACATGAGTGGTGAACAATGGAGTGTTGTGTCCTGCTCAGCTGCAGGGGTCAGCGAGAGGAGAGTCGGTTACGGGCGAGCTATCCATCAGCTCCCTGCACACACTCGATGTGATTCCCCCCGCAGCCCGTCACCTCTTAACGCCAGATTCACCCGCTCACATGGAAGCCCTTCTGGCTCTGCAACCCCCCCTTCCACACCAGTCTTATTCCAAAGGTGACTTTGGCCCAAAGTCCTCAGCTTCAATTTGTCTGCCAGCCAAACGGCGCTGTAATTGACTCTTGAATAACAAACAGGAGGACACTTTGCCCTTCAGTGACCGAGCGAGATACAGCACAATTTAAAACCTACTGTTGTTCACTTTTGACGATGCAAATTGGATTAAGATGTCTGCAAGAGTTCAAACCCCTCGCCTCAAAGGAGAAAAAAAAACCCTCACGGAGTCAATTTGCACTTTGACTTTGAAAAGCCGCCAAATGCGTGAGATATTTTTACCCCGAGTCCGTGATCCCGCTTGATCTGAGCCGGTGCGAGTTCTTGGCTGAGGCGGTTGCGTGCACTTGACCTGTTGGCGCAGGCAGGCATGGGCGGGGTAGAGGAGGGGGGGGAGAAGATTTTAGAAATGTGTGCTACACAAGCGAATGAAGAGTGGGAGGAAGGAGGGTTCCTCTGAGACCGAGGCTGCCAGTCCTGTCAAGAAGAAGACTGGAGAGGGAGGGAGTGCATTAAGAAAGGAGGGAGGAACTCATGTGAGGAAGAGGAGGAGGGGAAATTGACAAGGAAACATTATTACAGCGAGAGTGAGCAGTCAGCTGAAAAAAAGAAGAACCTCTCTTCGTTTGATCGAGCAAATATTGTGACCCTCGTGTTTGATGTGAGCTCATCAGATTTTAATGATGCTCCTCTTCGCTGCCGGGCGACTGTATACCACTCTGAGATAAGCATGTCAGCAAATCGCATGGCGGGGCGCTGCAAGGGCATGGCCTGATAACCCACAAGACAAGGCTACTCCCCCACCCTTTTCATCCCCTTCCCCTCCCTCACCATTAAGGGATGAAACACTGTGAGTGTTAAGCTCTACAGCTGTAATCTTTCCTTACAGCCTATTCAATGACAAAGCCTTTCCCCCTCATTTCAGACCTAATGTATTACATCCACGCAGTTTTGTCTCGGCAGCCCGCGTGTGCTGCTCGCGGTGCCTGGAGTGCAGTTGCTGCCTTTGGATGACCTCTGTGCAGAAAGGAGAGGGACTGAAGGACACTGATGGAAATAGGACCAGCTGGTTAAGGCGACAGGTGATCTGCAGAGCGTTCTTCGTGTCAGGCAGATAAAATCAAGACTAACAAAACACAGGCAGACAGTATCAAGACTAACAAAACACAGGCAGACAATATCAAGACTAACAAAACACAGGCAGACAATATCAAGACTAACAAAACACAGGCAGACAATATCAAGACTAACAAAACACAGGCAGACAATATCAAGACTAACAAAACACAGGTAGATAATATCAAGACTAACAAAACACAGGTAGATAATATCAAGACTAACAAAACACAGGCAGACAATATCAAGACTAACAAAACACAGGCAGACAAAATCAAGACTAACAAAACACAGGCAGACAAATCAAGACTAACAGAACACAGGCAGACAAATCAAGACTAACAGAACACAGGCAGACAAAATCAAGACTAACAAAACACAGGCAGACAATATCAAGACTAACAACACACAGGCAGACAATATAAAGACTAACAAAACACAGGCAGACAATATCAAGACTAACAAAACACAGGCAGACAATATCAAGACTAACAACACACAGGCAGACAATATCAAGACTAACAACACACAGGCAGACAATATAAAGACTAACAAAACACAGGCAGACATTATCAAGACTAACAGAACACAGGCAGACAATATCAAGACTAACAGAACACAGGCAGACAATATCAAGACTAACAAAACACAGGCAGACAATATCAAGACTAACAAAACACAGGTAGATAATATCAAGACTAACAAAACACAGGCAGACAATATCAAGACTAACAAAACACAGGTAGATAATATCAAGACTAACAAAACACAGGCAGACAATATCAAGACTAACAAAACACAGGCAGACAATATCAAGACTAACAGAACACAGGCAGACAATATCAAGACTAACAAAACACAGGCAGACAATATCAAGACTAACAGAACATAGGTAGACAAATCAAGACTAACAGAACACAGGCAGACAATATGAAGACTAACAAAACACAGGCAGACAACATCAAGACTAACAGAACACAGGCAGATAAAATCAAGACTAACAAAACACAGGCAGATAAAATCAAGACTAACAAAACACAGGCAGACAAAATCAAGACTAACAAAACACAGGCAGACAATATCAAGACTAACAGAATACAGGCAGACAACATCAAGACTAACAAAACACAGGCAGACAATATCAAGACTAACAAAACACAGGCAGACAATATCAAGACTAACAAAACACAGGCAGACAATATCAAGACTAACAAAACACAGGCAGACAATATGAAGACTAACAAATCACAGGCAGACAACATCAAGACTAACAAAACACAGGCAGACAATATCAAGACTAACAAAACACAGGCAGACAATATGAAGACTAACAGAACACAGGCAGACAATATCAAGACTAACAAAACACAGGCAGACAATATGAAGACTAACAAATCACAGGCAGACAATATCAAGACTAACAGAATACAGGCAAACAAATCAAGACTAACAAAACACATGCAGACAATATGAAGACTAACAAAACACAGGCAGACAATATGAAGACTAACAAATCACAGGCAGACAATATCAAGACTAACAGAATACAGGCAAACAAATCAAGACTAACAAAACACATGCAGACAATATGAAGACTAACAAAACACAGGCAGACAATATCAAGACTAACAAAACACAGGCAGACAATATCAAGACTAACAGAACACAGGCAGACAATATCAAGACTAACAGAACTCTGGTTAGAGCTCTAGTTCTGTCTGTTTTTGATCTGGATTCAGACGTTGTTGGATTCTGTTTGACGTGCCTCTAGTCGTTTGCCTTGTCAAGACATGTTCCTTATCATTTCCTTGAGCTCAGGTGAGCTGTTGTTGATACCAGCTGACTCATCCAGCCCTCCACTGTCATCTTCCAGCAGCATCCAGCTCATCACCTGGCAGGAAGTCAGCAGACACTTCTTGATGTAAACTTACGTCTCTCTCTTCCTGCTGGCAAGCATCAGCCGGAGCTTGCATTTGAAGTGACACGCCGCCACCATCCCCCCCTCTTTTCTCTCTCTTTGCTGAAATTAGCTCGTGCATGTAGCTTGACGCACCTCGCTCCCCGTATCGCTCCCAGCATTGACGATCCACGACGACACACACTGGCAGTGACTGTCACCTGACGCTGTCATCTTGTCCTTCACACGTCAGCTCACATTTCACGGCAGGGCGCAGCTCTGACAAACGGAGACTTTACACTGTGGAACAAGTCGCTCCGTCAGTGGAGGCTGCTGATTGGATTAGCATCGTGACATTGCTTTTGAAGTCTCAGCGGAGACGATGGAACCCCCTTTGAAGACGCAGAGTGCAAACAGCTGTTGACAATTTGGGGTTTCTTGTGACAGGAATGTACCGCCATGGCGTGGCGGCGTTTTCTGAGGCCGACCTCGCTGCATTCACACCCTCGCCTCCTTTGAACTCGCCACATCTCTGAAGGGCCTGTGGTGCTCCGCAGCATTGTAGTCTGGTGTTCAAGAGGGATTGTCCCCTCTGCCTCTGCAGCCCTTCATGTGGTGGTGTTGTTTCTGGTTCTGGTACCTCAGCGGTCTTGTTGGAGTCTTAAACGGCTGTCATGTGGTCTTTGGATGTTTTTATTTGGATGTATTTAGATGTAGACTTTTACAGCGCGAGTCCAGACTGGAAGGGTTTTTAATCGGTCCTAAACTTAGAGACATGCAGAGACCACAACAATGATAAGTATGCAAGCATGAAGTCTAACATCGGACTTCCCCAGATCCATGCCCGGTCCGTCTCTGTGCTCTCTCGTCCAGGCACTGAATCAAGGATCCTCCTCCTCCTCCTCTCCTCATCCATGTTGTCTTTCTGGTCCTCTGAAAACCTCTGACCTGTTGACTCCAGGCCTGGCTCCGCTCATCATGACTTTGGTTTGTTGTTGTAGTTAAGTGAAATACGATCTGGTGATAACACAGAGTGTTTTATTCTGAAAATTAACCGGATGTTTTCATTTTGTTTTGGTGAAACCTGACTTCCTGTCCCGCTCCATCTGCTCTGTTGAGATTGATGCGTCGTGCTCCGGCATCCAGGAACAAATAGAAGTCTTGTGTATCTGATCCGGAGGACTCAGACCTGCCGGATCAGAGACGGAGCCTGAACGCAACGGAGTGGATCCAGTGGAAGTTAACACATTGACTAGAATAGAAACCGATCAGATCCGGTGCTGTCACGGATCAGATACGGACCAGACACGGCTTCTGTCTCAGGTTGTTTTATTTTGGAAGATGAGGATATAAGATGCAAAGGATGCAACGTCTGACTTCCCATTTATCCAGGTCAACACTCGGCCTCCTGTGAGCTGCCTGTTGCAACTTCATTTCCATATCCTACATGTAGGGACTGCAAAAAAAGTCATCCTTGCAAGATGCCTTTAAAAAAGAATTCTGAGATCAAATTGGAGCGTTCTGTGAAGAAGGTCAGACCTAGAGGAGGCATTGGTGTCTCTGGTCCTCTTTCCTGGACCTCCATTCGGCATTAGGGAGATGGTTTTCTTCTCCTCTTGGGGACGGGCCTGACGGGGCTTGACTTTTGACTTTTGACTTTTGACTCGTCTGCATCATGATGTTGTTTCGGCGGGCTTGGGACCTGTTGATTGCAGGAACATCACAAGAGCATCGGTTTCTGTTTCAGGTTCATACAGATTTGATTCTGTCTTCTTTGTAAATAAGGAAATGCTACAGAAGGTATGCAGATTTGCAAAGCTGCAAGCATTACCCCTCAGACTTCTATCTTGTGACTCTTTTATATATCAAAGGATAAGGGTTGCACGGTGGTGCAGTGGGTAGCGCTGTTGCCTCACAGCTAGAAGGTCGCTAGTTCGAATCCCCAGCCGGGCAGCTGCCTTTCTGTGTGGAGTTTGCATGTTCTCCCCGTGCATGCATGGGTTCTTCCCAGGTTCCGGCTTCCTCCCACAGTCCAAAGACATCCTCACCAGGTTGATTGATCACTCTAAATTGCCCGTAGGTGTGAGTGTGTGCGTGCATGGTTGTCTGTCTCTCTGTGTTAGCCCTGTGATAGGTTGGCGACCTGTCCAGGGTGTACCCTGCCTTCCACCCAAAGCCAGCTGGGATTGGCTCCAGCCCCTGTGACCCCTAAGCAGTCAAGATAATGGATGGATGGATGGACAAGGGTTGTTTCTTTATCTCACCTTACTGCAGACCAAAAATAACTTATGAAGCTCTGCCAAATCCACCGTATCATTCCTTACGTAATATTTACCCCAGTTAGCGATTGTTTTTAATTATTTCAGTCATTTTTGTAAATAAAATGATCAAACATTTGCAAAAACCAGCATCTGATGGAAGAGGAAAAGAAACTCTTCATGCACCGATTTCTAAAGATGATCATGTTGCATGAAAAGTACCTGAACTCCTCGGGTCAACCAGACACTGCCCTCATCCTGAAGCACCTTCACTTCATCTCAAACCCTAACCCTGCAAATTTGAACATCCACACATAAGACACAGCATGCCTCTCCTTCAGTGTCTAATTACATTTAATGAAATGGAATATGAAAGTCTGTAAAAGTACTGGTATTGTTCTGCAGGACACAGCCAGCGTGGGTTTGTTTTAAGACAAAAGAGCAAGGAGAGGCGATGGAGGCGAGAACCGGCAGGCAGACCGACAACAGCTCAAAGGGTCAGAGAGAGAAAAGCAGCTCCGTCTCCAGGCCTTTGTTGAATTTAATGTCGTCTTATGTTCCCAAACTGCCAGAGAGTTTTTCGGCAGGCTGGTGAATTCTGGGTGAATTTGTTTGGAGTCTTTCTTCCCTGCAGTCATAATGTTTTAATTTGGCACCAGCCCCCCCCCCCCAGGTTGTGAAATTTCCGTGGCCTGCTGCTGCGTAAACAAAACACATTTAGCATAATTGCACCTTTGGTGTAGGCCTCTCTTCAAGGCAAGGTATTGATTTTCTCTCCGCCTGTGTCTTTCTCCCGCTCTGCTCTTTGTTTTTCTTCTCTTCAGCTTTATTTTCCCTTTTGCATTCCTCGGCTGGAGAGCACGCTGGCACACTCTCTCCTTCCCTCTCTCTCTCTCTCTCTTCGTGTCCCTTGCCCTCCCCTCCACCCCACCGCTTGTTGTCTCCTTCATGGATGGCGCTCGAGTAGAAAAAATGGTAACAAGAATGCAATTCGATTTCAGTAGCCAAAATAATGTTCACCCTCATGACAACGTGGAGCTCGCCTGCCAACCAGTCGATCTCTCACTCTCAAACACAGGTAGACAATATCAAGACTATCAAAACACAGGCAGACAATATGAAGACTAACAAAACACAGGCAGACAATATCAAGACTAACAAAACACAGGCAGACAACATCAAGACTAACAAAACACAGGCAGACAATATCAAGACTAACAGAACACAGGCAGACAATATCAAGACTAATAAAACACAGGCAGACAACATCAAGACTAACAGAACACAGGCAGACAATATCAAGACTAACAGAACACAGGCAGACAATATCAAGACTAACAGAACACAGGGAGACAATATCAAGACTAACAAAACACAGGCAGACAATATCAGGACTAACAAAACACAGGCAGACAATATGAAGACTAACAAAACACAGGCAGACAGTATGAAGACTAACAAAACACAGGCAGACAATATCAAGACTAACAAAACACAGGCAGACAATATCAGGACTAACAGAACACAGGCAGACAATATCAAGACTAAGAAAACACAGGCAGACAATATCAGGACTAACAGAACACAGGCAGACAATATGAAGACTTACAAAACACAGGCAGACAAATCAAGACTAACAGAACACAGGAAGACAATATGAAGACTAACAAAACACAGGCAGACAACATCAAGACTAACAAAACACAGGCAGACAATATCAAGACTAACAAAACACAGGCAGACAATATCAAGACTAACAAAACACAGGCAGACAATATCAAGACTAACAAAACACAGGCAGACAATATCAAGACTAACAAAACACAGGCAGACAACATCAAGACTAACAGAACACAGGCAGACAATATCAGGACTAACAGAACACAGGCAGACAATATCAAGACTAACAAAACAAAGGCAGACAATATGAAGACTAATAAAACACAGGCAGACAATATCAGGACTAACAGAACTCTGGTTAGAGCTGTTGAAGTTTCTGAATCCAGCGTGCAGGAAGTGGAGAGAACATCACGCTAAAGGAAACACTTGTAGCTGTGATTTATCGTGTTGATTTGTTACAGGACGCCATCGCGGCTCTGCAGCGTGTGGGAGGAATCCTGCAGACGGCTTCCTCCCTTGAAATTGGAGACGAGTGCAGAAGAGCTGCTCGGAGTCCTACTGTGCATGACACACACACACACACACACAGACGCACACAGCTCTTACACACACTCTCTGCTCATACCATATACATCTTCATATTTATCTATCTGCTGCTCAGGTGTAAAACTGAAGGAGTGCATCCTGCTGTGCTCCTCTTTTATCGTCCTTTTTAAGTGCTTCAGTAACTTCAACACTCTTTAATTAACAGGCAGCGCTCGCGTCCACAACATCTCCATGCTCTTCCTCTGATCAAAGCGCCGAGCATCGGTAGCCATTACCGTCTGCGTCTCGTCTCGGGCCTTCCTCCACATCTTCTATGAAAGCTATCAAACCGTCACGTCTGCAAGGAACTCTCAAGAATGCACTTTTTTTTAACGGCTTTAATTCTTTCTCTTCACCAATTGAAGAAAGTCATCCTCGATATCATCTCTGAAGAGAGTCAGAGAATCAAGGAGTGAGGCTGTTTCAAATCAGACACAGTGGAGCCTCTGCTGGTGAAATAACTTCAACAATTAAATTAGAGGATTCATGAAGTTTTTAAACTGGAACCAGCGATGCATGTGGTCTCGGTCCTGGATCAAGAGAAGGGTTCTGCTCTCTTCCTTTCCTGATCCGTCCTGCAGGACTTGGAGGGAAAGGTTACCTGCAGTGTGTTCGTCTTACTGACCTGTCGTTTCCTCGTCCCGTGGACATAAAGTGGTCCTGAACAGATATTGGTTGTAGCCTCTTCGTTTACATTGTCAGCTTGTCATGAATGTTTGATTCACACAGAGAGTGAAGGAGAGAGAGGTTGAGACTACAGAGAGGGGATGTTGATGGATATGAATGGGCTGTGTAGAGTGGCTGTGCTGGCGTTGATCTTTCAAGATGTCACTGTGTCAGTTTTCATTTTTCTTTTAAAGTTATATTTTTGGGCATTTTTGCCTTTTTAATGGATATGACAGCTGAAGAGAGACAGGTTATATGGGGAGTAGAGAGAGGGGGAGGAGAGGCAGTAAATGGTCGAGGCTGGAGTCGAGCCTGCGACCTCTGCGACG
>NC_048273.1:2237598-2285098 GCF_009762535.1 Notolabrus celidotus | reverse complement strand
AGATTAGGATATTAAAACAGCTAATTATCTGCATAATGTCGATTCAATTAACTCTGCAGAATGTCCCGGGTGAATTTATACAGCTGGATATAAATCCTGCAAAAAAGGTGTCTTTATTTTTGTCACATTTCCTTCATGCAAACGTTACTTGAAGCGATCTGTGGAGCTGCTGAAGCTTCATTGACCTCTGACCTCTGTGGAGCTGAAACAGGACACTTCCTGTTACGTTCCATTTTATTGTTTTTGGAATACTGAAAGTGAAATGCAGTTTTACATGCATACACTTATCTTGAAAGTGCATCAAGTTTGTCACTGTGACATTAAACTAATGTTGCAAATAAATAATTATCCTTGTTTTTCCTTTAACAACATACTGAATGCATACCAACCTGCAGCTCACACTCTTCCCAGCAAGCGTTGGGCGGCTCGCAACTTCAGTGCATGCTGGGAAGCTAAACTGAGGCTGTGTGCAAAGCATTTAAAATGTAGCATACTGGATAGCTCTGCAGCAGTGGTCATGTCTGACGTGTTCCTGGCTCCTTGTCTTGTAAGCCCCATTCCTCCACTGTTACTGCCGGTGTGGCTCTCATGCATTACCCTCCGCTCAACAGGTTTCAGTGGCTGCATCTGTGCTAAAACATCTGAGTGGTGTCTTGCAAGATGAGACCGTAAGTTGGTGGTGTCCCCGCTATAATTCACAGCAGCAAGACAGAGCTTGCAAACGGCTTCCTTTCTCTAACTTGCTCTTTGTGCTCCTTGTTTTAACTTGGAGGCCAAAATGCTTCCAAACGTCTGCTTTGAATTGTGCAGGTGTTGATATTTCCCTGTGCACTCTGACTGCCTCTAAGGGAAATGCCGCGGCGACATAAAGCAGAGTAGCTCTTCGGCGCCATCTACAGCAGTGGAGGTGCTGAAGTCGTATTTGAGTTCCAACTGGGCTAAAATGTGAATTTTTATTTCTACAAAGAGTTACAATATTGGGGCGCTGGTGGCCTAGCGGTCTAAGCGCCCCACATACAGAGGCTGAAGTCCTTGTTGCAGAGGTCGCCGGTTCGATTCCTGGCCGGTTGACCATCTCCTGCATGTCCTCCCCCGCTCTCTACTCCCCACATTTCCTGTCTCTCTTCAGCTGTCCTATATAAAGGCAGAAAGGCCAAAAATATAACTTATAAATATAAAAAAGATATATTACTGCATCGATATTTTTACATCTCTATTTCCTGTTAGCATTAAAACACGATATCCATCTCATTTAACATCCTGTACACACACACACACACACACACACACACACACACACACACACACACACACACAATGATCTCTGATGGTGTCCAAACAAAGCAGTTGACTTGAATGTTGGTGCGTCAGCGTAAAGATACCAGAGCGAGTGTGTGAGCCCTCCCCTCGCCGTCCACGATTGGCCTTCCGTGATTGCAGCCACTTTGCATTCATGCGTGTTTGTCTTTGTGTGGATCCATATTATCTACATGTGTGTATCTGCATGTGAGCGACACTCGTGCACAGTCGCTCTTTGTGCCAGCGTGTATCGGCCTTTGTGCGCATCCGCGTGTGTTTGTGTGTGTGGCCTTCTATCGTCGCCCTCTCAGAGCCTCTCTCCCACACACACTCATTAAAATGTCATCCTGAGCAGGGCCATCTATTCTATCTGTGGAATGCAGAAGGGAGAGAGAGAGAGAGAGAGAGAGATGGAGAGAGAGAGAGAGAGGGGGAGGGAGGGAGGCGGCCATATCTAGTTCCTGGAAACACAGTGGAATTCTGAGGGGTCAAACATGATGTGACTTTTCATGAGAGGTTTTCTAAAGAACGATGGTTTCAGTGATCATCTCTGATGAACAGCTGATTGATCGGTGGTCGAGTTAATCATTCAGACTCCCCTCAGGACTTTCAATCAATCTTTATTTATAAAGCTCCAAATCCCAACAAACGTTCTCGTCAGACTCCAAACAGAGCCGGTCTAGACCGTACTCTATGTTCTATTATCAACAAAGACCCAACATCAAGACCGGATCAGATCCAGTCCCATCTTCCAGACAGGACTCAGTCTGATCTCATCTTAATCCACCATGAGCAGAGCACTTTGCAGCATTTAGCAAGTTACAGTGGCAAGGACAAACTTCCTTTAACAGGCAGAAACCTCCAGCAGGACCAGACTCATGTTAGACACACATCTGCTGAGACCGTGTTGGAGAGAGGGATAGAGGGAGATGAAGAGAGAGAGAGAGATGATAGTGGGGAGACGGATAGTAGTAGTTGTAGCAGCTGGAGTCTGGACCACGTCCACAGCAGCAGAGATCCAGAGGAACCTACGAGACAAGGGAGCTCAGGGACTCCAGAAAGGTCTAAGAAAAGAGAGAAGAGAGGGAGACCAGAAGAAAGAAAAAGAGGAGAATAATGACAGAAGGAAAGGACGGGATGGGAAAAGAGAGAAGTAAAGAAAGAAAGGAATAAAAGGAAAAAGGAATAAGAGAAAGAAAGAAAGAAAGAAAGAAAGAAAGAAAGA
Source organism: Notolabrus celidotus (assembly GCF_009762535.1). NCBI lineage: Eukaryota > Metazoa > Chordata > Actinopteri > Labriformes > Labridae > Notolabrus > Notolabrus celidotus. The sequence continues at coordinate 2,282,574 of NC_048273.1, read as the reverse complement.
AAGAAAGAAAGAAAGAAAGAAAGAAAGAAAGAAAGAAAGAAAGAAAGAAAGAAAGAAAGAAAGGATGAATAACAGACCCAAAAAAGGAATCTACGGCAGAGATCCAGAGGAACCTACGAGACAAGGGAGCTCAGGGACTCCAGAAAGGTCTAAGGAAAGAGAGAAGAGAGGGAGACCAGAAGAAAGAAAAAGAGGAGAATAAATGGTGAAGGAAAGGAGGGGATAAGAAAAGGAGACAAAGGATGAAGAAACATGGAAGAACAAAGAGAGAAAGAAAGAAAAAAATGAATGAAAGGAAAAGGGAATACAAGAGACAAAGAAAGGAAGGAATAAAAAGGAATGAAAGAAAGAAAGAAACTAAGAAGGAATAATAAAGAAAAATGAGAAAGAAGTAAAGAAAGCTAGAAAGAAAAGAAAGTAATAAGGACGGAATGAAAGGAAAGAAGGAATTAAAGAAATAAAAGAGAGAAAGTAAGAAGAAGGGAATGAAAAAAGAAAGAAAGGAATGAAGAAAGAAGGAAGGAATGAAAGGAAAACGGAATAAAAGAGAGAAAGAAGGAATGAAAGAAAGAAAAGAAAGAATGAAAGAAAGACCCAAAAAAGGAATCTACAGCAGAGATCCAGAGGAACCTACGAGACAAGGGAGCTCAGGGACTCCAGAAAGGTCTAAGACAAGAGAGAAGAGAGGGAGACCAGAAGAAAGAAAAAGAGGAGAAGAAATGGTGAAAGAAAGACAGGAGGAAAGGAGGGGATAAGAAAAGGATACATAAAGGATGAAGAAACATGGAAGAACAAAGAAAGAAAGAAAGAAAGAAAGAAAGAAAGAAAGAAAGAAAGAAAGAAAGAAAGAAAGAAAGAAAGAAAGGAAAAGGGAATACAAGAGAGAAAGAAAGGAAGGAATGGAGGAAAGAAAGTAAGAAGGACGAAATAAAAGGAAAGAAAGAAGGCATGAAAGGAATATAAGAGAGAAAGAAAGAAGGAAGGAATGAAAAAAGAAAGAAAGGAAAAGGGAAGGAATGAAAGAAAGAAGAACAGAAAAGGAATCTCCAGCAGAGATCCAGAGGAACCTACGAGACAAGGGAGCTCAGGGACTCCAGAAAGGTCTATGGTTAGTAACTTTAATGGGACAGGAAGAGTTAAAGTGAGAGACAGGCAGAGAGAGGAGAGAGAGGGAAAGACAGGATCCCAGTGTGTCAGTCTAAGCCTATAGCAGCAGAACTAAGACCTGGTCCAAGCCTGATCCAGCTCTAACTTTGGCCGTCCCGTGTTGCAGGCCTGATATCAACAGGTGTAATCAAACCCTCCTCCATACGTTGAGTCTGCAATCAAACACTTGCATCATTTACAAAACCAGCTGCAGTCAAATGAAGCTCCTTCTGGAGCAGCAGGTTCCTGATATTGACATCCATGAAAAACAACATGCTTGTAAAACAGAGTTGTTTTCCAGCTTTTTGACCTCAGTGTGGTTTCACAGTTTCACAGAAAGACCCGTTCTGGATCCATGAGGACTTTCACAGAACACTATTGTGAAACAGGATAAGAAGTACCTCAAAGCAGACGCAGCTGCAGCGGTTCTTCTCAGGCCAGCGGATCATTATTATAAGCTTAGTGCAGGAACTTCAGAGCTGTTGCCAGCCTCCCATTTTCTCCTCCTCCTCCCCCCATCCTTGCAGCGTCTTCCTCTCGTTTCCCTCCCAAACCGCTCCATTTCCATGGTAAACAGACAGATGAATAATTTAATCACAATCGATTCGTTTGTTTCAGGCTCAAATGTCAGGGTGTCATTTGATCGCTCCACACCCCTTCGCCCACCCGCCCTCCTCATTACTCCATGGGGCTAAACATCAGGCTTTCCCTCTCCCGTTAATGATGATGAGGAAGAGGAGGAAAGCCTGATGTTTCTGGGACGTGTTCATCAAAGGAGCTGCTGTTTGCTCTTCGCACGGATTTGTCTGTTGCACTTCTGTGTTTGTGTGTTTGTTCCTCCAAACAAACTCTGATTGGACCGGTGCGTGCGTTTCTTCTGCGTGTCAGCCTGACCCCAGCGCTGTTAGCATGACTGCGTGAAGACCGGTCACCATGTTGTTGTTTTCTCCTCTCTCTCTCTCTCTCTCTCTCTCTCTCTCTCTCTCTCTGCGAGCAGCCTGGCAGTAAAAAGAACGGAGAAAAAGAACAAACAAGAAGAAGGAGAAAAAAAGCAGCAGATGAGTGATGTTAGCGTGAGGCGGAGGAGGATGGAAAGCAGCAGGGGAAGTTTGGAGAAAGTAAAGAAAACAAGTGATTGTCAGAGGAATTAAGGGAGGGCATGCAGAGCAGGAGAGGGAGATTGAATGACAACATTTACAGAGGGGGAAGAAAAAAAAAAGAAAACAGAGTGTAAACATCAAATTGAAAAAAGCCTGAGGTAAAGTTGCTGCATTAATGCATCAAAGAAAACAACATGTTTGTGCAGAAAATCAAGCACATTACCGCCAGTGCCTGATTAAACTATGAATAAAATATCCTTTATTTCAAACAACACATGATTGGTTCCTTTCCCAGCTGCTTCGTGGGAGAGAGTTTGCTCTGCGGCACGAAGCTGAACTCGCTTTCGTCTTTGATTTACAGCTGTGTTCAAATCATGCAGCAGGTTTCAGGTACCAACACACTGCAGAGAGTTACAGACACGTGACGAGTCTTTGGAGCAGAGTTTGTTTGGTGGATTTATTTTTCTGGCTTTGTGAGAAAACACTCAGAGAAACCTTCAGATTCAACACAATTTATTCAGGAACACTAAAACACAAGACTGCAGACAAACTGTTTAAAGGTGACATATCATGCAAAACTGACTTTTTAATGGTTCTCTACCTGAAATCTGTGTCCCTGTCTACAAACCCCCCGAGAATGAAAAGACTCCATTCTGCCCCTGTTCTGATTTCTCCACCTTTCTGTAAATGTGTGTGAAACCAGCCGTTTCAGACTTCAGTGTTTTTGTTACGTAACAACAATATCCGGTCTGTAACAGGAAGTCAGAGCTCGGAGCTTGTTCAGCCCATAGACTGTATAAAATACAACTCAACCCCTCCTCCGTTTTTCATTCCCTGCACACATGTGTGCTAACAAGGAGCTTAGGAGGGAGGCATGCTAGTTGTAGGCTGTCTTAATAATAAACACAAAGGTCGCTTTGACTCCCCACGTCTGCAGATTTGAAGATCTAGTGGATGATTTTTATTTACCATGGATAAGTGCTAGCGCTAGTTAGCATAGCCACATAGCTACATGTTGGTAGCTGTGTACCAAGACAAATAAAGCAACAAGAAACACTAAATCTGTGACCAATCCTTCAGAAAAGGTCCCGCTGCCTTTCTGGCAGAGGTCGGTTTTACTCCCCACGTCTGCAGATTTGAAGATCTAGTGGATGATTTTTATTTATCAATGAAAAGTGCTAGCGCTAGTTAGCATAGCCACATAGCTACATGTTCGTAGCTGTGTACCAAGACACACGTCGACATGCTGACAAATAAAACAACAAGAAACACTAAATCTGTGACCAATGGTTCAGAAAGGTCCTGCTGCAGGCGCCTCTCCGTCAGGATCAGATTCTGGATCAGATTCAGAGGGTTGAAGTAACGCGGGTCTGTGAGCAGCCGTGTATATTCAGCCAACATGTAAACATTAGATCAACGTGCTGGACAGCCGAGGCCACACCCACTTCCTGAGGGGGCGTGGTCAGAGAGAAAACAGAGTGTTCTGAGGAGGACTGAAGAAGAGGGTTTTTCAGGCAGACCAAAATCTGATTTCAAAGTGTTTTTTTGAGCATAAACTTTAAAGACATGTTTTGGGGACCTCTTAGACCAATATATATATTGATGAAAAAAGCGTGATATGTCACCTTTAAAACTGAGTTAGAAGAGCTAGCACCCATCCACCTTTAGTCCTCCTTGCAGCTCCTGTGCTCTGGTTGAACTACTTGATCTCCATTTTCTACGTCAAAAATCTGCTGAACCGTGCTACGCTACAAGATGCCATCTGGTTTACACCTGAATAGAGCTTTTAAGTGCTGCACGGTGGTGCAGTGGGTAGTGCTATTGCTAAACAGCTTGAAGGTTCCTGGTTCAAATCCCCGGCCGAGCAGGTGCCTTTCTGTGTGGAGTTTGAATGTTCTTCCCATGCATGTGTGGGTTCCCTCCGGGTACTCGGGCTTCCTCTCACAGTCCAAAAACATGCTCACCAGGTTGATTGATAAGATAAGATACTCCTTTATTCGTCCCAATGGACAATTCATGGATTGATCACTCTAAGTTGTGTGAGTGTGTGCATGAATGGTTGTCTGTCTCTCTGTGTTAGCCCTGTGATAGGTTGGCAACCTGTCCAGGGTGTACCCTGCCTTCCGCCCGAAGCCAGCTGGGATAGGCTCCAGCCCCCCGCGACCCCTAACGGGATAAGCGGTCAAGATAATGGATGGATGGATGGAATAGAGCTTTTAAGTGTTATAGCAGTAGCCATAAAAGAGAGCTACAGCTAGTCGCCGCTGCATGTGCTGCAGCTAACGACCTTTTCAACCGGCGCTCAATTGAGGACCGGTTTGTCATGTTTCGACTGCGAGTGAACCGGCTCCTGGCCGGGAAAACCGGTTCCAGAGCGGCTCCAACTCTTTGCTGGTCTAGAACCGCGAACCGCTTACATCAGTTGCGGGGTCGCCGTGATCAGAAACACAAACCAAACATGTTTCTGCCGGACGTCCTGCTGTGCAAAAAATCAAAGAGACTAATGGATTCCAAGGCAAAGCAGCGGTCGGCCGGAGAGACGAGCCGCCGTCGTCCGCCATCGTTGTTGTCAACAGGTCAGAGGTTTTCAGAGGACCAGAAAGACAACATGGATGAGGAGAGGAGGAGGAGGAGGATCCTTGATTCAGTGATTACAAGCGGGGAAAACCTCGGTCACATGACTCCAGCTGGACCGCGTTCTTAAAATGCAGCCAGTGGATGTGGAGCAACGAGAGAGAGCATGGAGAGAGACCACAGCAGATCAGTGACGGATCTGGTGGGAGTCTGATGTAAGAGCCTCATCAGGAGCCAAACTGACTGCAGGCCGGTCAACACTGTTACCTCTTTCGATCTGATCGGTTTCTATTCAAGTCAATGTGTTAACTTCCACTGGATCCACTCCATTGCGTTGAGAGACTCAAGGCTGTGTTAGACACAAGATAGGTCCGTGATTTCTAAAAGAATCAATACCTTGTTTACCTGGAGTGAGGGGGCCGACCTGTGACTGTTGAGTGGACTAGAAGTACTCATCCCTAGCAGCTGAAGTTAAATCTGTGTCATTATGTCAGTAAAAAGAGTAGAAAATAATAATTTGAATCATTTCTTTATTGTTGCAGGATATCAGTTTGAAGCTATGAACCTTTAAATATTAAATAACTCTGATTAGAGGAGAAGAAAACAGACATTAAATGACAATAAGAGATGGAGAGACAATAGTTGTGCGTGCTTCTGGAGCTCACTGTATCCTCTGTGCTCTCTGCTCAGGATCTTAATGGCTGAGTTGTCTCCTGGCTCACGTTTTCATGGTGCACACACTCATTCACAAACACACACACACACACACACACGCTGTCACTCTGCAGGAAAACTGAGGATCTTGTTGTTGTTGCTCCGGGTTCATTCATGAGTTGACCCGGCGACGTGCTCTGCAGCAATGCCCAGGTGACAGAGTCGCCCCTCCGGGGAGCTTGTTAGTGACAAACACAAACGAGGGATGGAGATCCGGAGCGGGAAGCGTTCACCAAATGAGATGTTTAGTTGAGAAACTCGAACAATCACTTCCTGAACTTCCTCTGCTCTGTGTCTCTAAAAGGAGTCTGTCATCAGTGTGATTTTAAAAGTCTTAATTGGCTTCAGGTGGATAAAAGCAGCCGCCAAAACACCAATTTTACTCCATTCTGTCATTTTGACACCCTCTGGAGAATAAAATTAAAGTGTAAAAACACTAACAAACATCGTTATCATAATAAGAAATATATTAGGATGAAGACACGATCCAGGCCGTTAAGTTTACCTTTCATTTTCTCTCCCTCCTCCTCCTCCTCAGACTCATTATCTTTTCCTGAAGCTCAATCATTCTCCAGGAGGAACATAGATGTTTCTTATCTACAGCCAATATGTTCCCATTCTAGTAAATTGGGGGTCATGCATGCATAATGCAGAAATTAGACAACCTGTCGACCTTTGCACCCGTGCACACGCCATGATTCTGCTCCGTCCCTCTCTCTCACATGAAAGTTGAAACTACCTGACAGAGCCTGTTGATTATACGCTCGCTCTAAGCCGTACATTGAGACATAGGTTTCAGCTTTATTGCCCAATTCTGCAGCACATCAAATATGCTTTGCAAAGCTGGAAACGAGCCACTCCATATACAAGCCTGTAATAGGCCTGGCCCGGCTTTGGGCTTTGTATTGTTGACTCTCCAGCCGCTCATTTTGTGTCATTGTGTCTAATTTACCTCAGAGGCTTTCCTGCTATCATGCCAGGAAACACAGGCTGGAATGAGGGATGAAAGGGTAATAGAATACTGATTAATTTTAGAGTACCTGTTAAGCTCTGCATGCATGCGTGTGTGTGTGTGTGTGTGTTTGTGTGTGTACAAAGGATAAGTGGATAGGTAGTATGTACTCGGGCACTTTGCATAACCCTGTGATTGTACAGCCGTGTGTGTGTGTGTGTGTGTGTGTGTGTGTGTGTGTGTAGGTATTCACATATGTGCACACATTCATACACACTGAGCCTCCACAGAAGACAGAGAAGGGGTGGGTTGACCAGATGGAGCGGCCTGCTTCTTGCTGAGCGAGCCTGACGACAGCCGAACAGCTTGAGGTGTACCGGAGTGGCAGGCCACAAACACACACAAACACACACACACACACGCACATGCACACGCACACACATAGGGTCATATATCATACACACATATACTTTACATGCTAATACATTCGCTGTGATGCTGGGAGTTGTCATAGTCATGCTCAAACAAACATTCAGTCATTTTCACATGTTCTGAAATTAAAAAATTACTTGGATTTTAAAATTAAAATCAAATGTATTTACATGTAAATATATCCATTTTTTTAATATTTAAAAAAAGCTTTAATGTCTTATTTTAGAACCTCCACCCGGTGCCAAAACAACCTTGATTTCCCTCTTCCACTTCCGCCCTCCTCCCACTCTCCCTCCCTTCGTTTTCACCTCCTTCCCTCCTCTCCTCCTCTCCATCCTCCATCCTTCCCTCGCTCCGAATCGTGACTCTCCAGTCAGCCTATTCCCTCAGCTGTGATTAGGGGGGCTTTTGGATTCCAGCCTGCATGCATTTCAAGGCCTGGAGGCTTTTGGGAAAAAACAGCCATCTTTTCCAATCCAATAAAGAAGCGGCGGCGGCGGCGTTAGAGTGAGAGTGATCCAAGAACGGCAGAAAGCGAGAAAGCATGCGAACGAGTCGCACACAACTCTTATTGTGAATCACAGAAAAACAGAATCGGGCCTCCTGGTTGAACCGGAGCCAGGACGGCGCCCGGTGCCAAGAAGATGAGCAGCTTGGTGGTGCTGCAGCCTGGCATGGGATGTCATCTTCTTATGCTCTTTCTCAGTTTATTGTTCACTCCGTCACTTCTCTCAAAAGACTCACTGCGCCGACGTTTTTACTGGAACTTTTAAACATTTCCCAATTTTTAAATCTACCTCCCTGATGTTTTGGTTTCCTGCCATCGGGAGCAAGTTACACTCAATCATGCTCTTCAGATGCCGCGATGCATCCAATAGGTTTGTGTGTTACTGGCCCTGATTGAAGGGTGTGTTAAACAAGTTTAAGCCCGTTAATCTACGTTGCATGTAATAATAAACAATGAACAGATGTAGAACAAAGCAGGGAAGGTTTAACTAATCTTGCAAAAATGTGGAAAACATTGCTAATAGAAGAAAAAAGGAACAGCATGTTTATTTGATAAAAGCCAGACACAATGCACTAACTCCATTTTTTCTCTTTATTCTTAGTCATTTTGTGTTTCAACTAGAATTTAACTAACAATGTGTCAGTAGTATTTCCCAAAGCAGTGCCCACTCTGCTAATTGAAGCTCCATAATGAAGCTCTAATTGCAAACAAATTTGTTTTTGGCATCCTCAAAAAAACCAGACGAGCCTGCATGCCGCTTTCTGTCAGGATGAATAAGTAGAAAGGTAGAGGGATAAAAAGCAGGAGTCAGGCGTGTTACTAATTACAGAGGTAATACAATTCCACATTCTCTGCATAAAATTGCCATAAAGGAGAGTTCTTGGCCAGTAGTGATGATTCGCTGGCAGAGGTGTAGCGTGGAAAACGGCCGATGGGTGCACACAAAACAATTCAAAACATAATTTTCTGACTTCTCTCGGGGACCGGCTGCAACTTGGCACCTTCCTCTGTTTTGTGTTTACCTTCTGATAGCTCCTCAAAAAAAAGAGAGAGTCACAGAATGAGAAGGCAGACTGAGGGGATCTGGCAGGAACAGTACGGGTGACACCGTCGGCCAAGACCAAGAGAAGAAGTCCAAGTCAAACCCGATCACTGCGCTCAAAGACAATACAGAGTCTGCCTGGAGACTTGACATGGAACTCAAACCCGAGCTTGAGCCCTGGTCATGGATTACGTTGGAGAAACGTGTAAATCCATAACCGGATTACAACAGTAAAACATCTTTGGTGTATCTTAAGGGATTCTCCATCCTATGTGGGACTCCGGGCCAAGATTCTGTCGGGTGTTTGGCGGTTGGTCGTGTAAATCACTGAAACTGAGGGTTTAAACCTGAGACAAGAAGTTCTGCTTGGGTTAGGAGCTGCTGATTCAAGGGCAGGAGGAATTACAGCTCCCACTATCACTGCCAAAGTGCTCTTCAGCTAAGTGCTCGATGCCCAAAACTGCTGCACAAAAGATCTGACTCTGAAGTGAGGTCTCTCAAGGCTTCCCCTCCTCTCTCTCTCGCTCTCTCTTTCTTAAGTGTTCTTGTTCTTCAGTTCAATGTGGCTGGCAGCGGCTCCCTAGCCTTGTCCTGGGCCAATATGATACCTTCATCCGTCTCCATTAAGACCATAACGCTTCATCTCAGACCCCAGCACCTCCAGCACCTCCCTCCCATACGCGGGTCATCGTCCAGTCATCCTCTCAAGCTCTGGATGTGGTTTTGATTCAGATAAGAAGGAGTGAAGTCTCTCTCTCTCTCTCCTGTTTTACTTTGTGATTATACATGACCGCTATCTGCCGCCACTCCCTTAAGTACATTTGTGCATTACGACGTGTGGGAGGCTCCCCGGCTGGTCTCATTCCTTTTAAGTCAAAGCGAGAGATCTCTCTTTTACTTTCTCCTTCTTCTCCCCGTTGCATGCGACGCGGCACACAAGACAACAATGCACAGCATGGGTGTGCAAAGTGGTAAAATGACAAAAACAGAAAATAAAAGACAGCGAGACGGGCAGAACGGGGTCTTGTTTATGCATTAGTTGCAGGACTTAAAAGCCCCCCCACCCACTCGCCCACCACTTAAAATCAGCGTGGGTACTGCAGGCATAAAAACAAACAAACTCCATCACTGCTCGGGCGTTTTTTTTTTTTGAATACCATGGAATAAATTTCCTCTTCTGTTCTGCAGTGCCCTTAAAAAGTACACTTGATATGCATACCGGAGGAGTACAAACACATGCACCCAGTTAAAACAGGCAGAGATGGATGAGTGTAGCTAACGGCACCCTGCTGTGCAGGAATCTGTGGAGTAAGAAAGAAAAAGAGGGGATTTGAAGAGGTTTACCAGCTGTCTGAACTCTGACCTTTGACCCCGCCAACACCACCGCTACCACCTCCCTCATCATCTCACATCCCTCCCCGGGGGACTGAAATTCATTCTCAAGTGGACAGCACACACAGGGATGGGGAATAGTGGGGCTTTAAGAGGGCAGTGATGGCAGAGGGTCAGGGGTTGGAGTGAAGCGGACAGAGATCTGGGAAATATGACCATTCAGTGATCCTATCAATCAATCAATCAATCAAGCTTTATTTATGGAGCACCTTTCATATGAATCAAATACAACCCAAAGAGCTTCACAGCGACTGAAAACAAGAAAGAAGCAGAAATGAAATAATGGAATGACATATTAAAAAACAAAAATGGATTTTAAAATAGAGACTAATGCACACAGACAACAATACAATATGTGTAATTAAAATAAGTTAAAAGGTCAAATTAATATAAAGAATATAAATAGTTCAGATAAATACATTTTAAAAGGGTAAGGATGAGAGTTGAAAATAGACACACACACGCAAGGCAAGGCAAGGCAAGGCAAGGCAAGGCAAGGCAAGGCAAGGCAAGGCAAGGCAAGGCAAGGCAAGGCAAGGCAAGGCAAGGCAAGGCAAGGCAAGGCAAGGCAAGGCAAGGCAAGGCAAGGCAAGGCAAGGCAAGGCAAGGCAAGGCAAGGCAAGGCAAGGCAAGGCAAGGCAAGGCAAGGCAAGGCAAGGCAAGGCAAGGCAAGGCAGCTTTATTTGTGTAGCGTATTTCATACACAAGGGCAACTCAATGTGCTTTACATTAAAACATTAAAACATTGGAAACATTCAGACAAGCACAATACAACACAATTAAAATGATAACTATAATAAAACATAGAAAGGAAAAGGAAAATTAGAAATATGTTAAAAATAAATAAAAATTTGCATTTAAAGTGAGTTAAAATGAGCTAAGATAGGAAGGCAGTGGCAAATGTCTTAGTCACACACAAACCTGTCCAATTAACACCCTGTCTCAGTCTCAATAATAAAGTTACAAAGTGCTTAACATCATAAAAACCCACAATAAAGAGAACAAAGCAAAGGGGGGGGGGTATATGGGCTGGCAAGACAATTTAAGCAGAACAACCAAAAGAGAAACTACTAAAAGCAGTTTAAACAATAAAACAATTAAAATCAGTAAAACAATAAAATGGTCAAGAGGTCATTAAAAGAAACTGGTTTAAAACTTGATAAAATAGCCCGATTTGGACAGGGGACATCAGCAAAACAATCAGGGGCCACAATTTCTGATTGTATCTTGCTGATTTTTGTCATTAAAAAAGGTTAAAAAATTTAAACATTCTTCACTCGATGATTCAGGCTGATTCAAACGTACCGGATTTAAAAGACTGTCCACTGTGTTAAAAAGGGTTTTGGGATTGTGCTTATTAGTTTGAATTAAAACAGAAAAATAATTGTGATGCTAGTAGCGGCACTGTCAGCGTCCGTCTCCATCTTCATGTCTGTGTTTCTGTGACGCAGCATGGCGTGTGTGTTTTACATGTTACAGCCATGCTCAGTCTCTGGAAATACATGTGTAGTAGTGTGAGATTCAAAAACAGAGAACATTGCGGCGACTGTCGCTCATGTTACCCTCTTCTTTTGCTATTTAATGCAGTTAGCATCCTTCTTCTTCTGTTTGCTAAGGCGGTTAGCAAACAGCTTTAAGACGCTCTGTAGCCACCGTCTGGCAGGAACATGGTATTACAACCAGGCACCGGAGAAAACAATGAAAAAAGTACTTTTAAAATGAGAAAATGTTGGATGTAACTCAACATTGGTTTAAAATAGTAAAACAAAATACTCAACGATTATGTATTAGCATTGGCAGCTACCTCACGGCAGCTAACGTTAGCAAACTCAACTGTAAGCTAGGAAACATTACAAAGACGGCTACTAGCTTGCTAAATTCATCGTTAGCGAGATTACTAAAAGTTATTTTGACTTATAACTTCAACTTAACATTAGCAAGGATTCATGCTAATCTTCCTGTATCATGTAACTATCAAATGAGCAAGCTAACTATAACGTGGTTGAATGCTAACGCTAGCTGTTGTAATGAGTTGTTGAATAAGCTGATTAGCTTAGAATGCTATAAGATGTCAATATCTTGTTTACTCATCCTTTGATTTTTCAATATCTGATCAAGTGAGGAGAGAGATATTAGAAGTTTATTTATTTATGTATTTGACAGGGGCCATGCAAAACAAAAACTGTCAAGCCAGAGTTAGCTATAAGCTAATGTTCCATCTGTGGTCCCTGGGCAGGAAGATGTAAACAAATGAACAATACAAATGATAAAAAACATGCTAGCATTTAAAACAATACACAGGCTTCTCAACACTGTCCATCACTAATAACACTTAAAATTGAATTTCATTGTCTCTAGTTTGATGCATTCAGATGATCACATGATTGTTTTTCCTTAGAGACTTGTTAGAAGTCTAACTTGCATTAGAGCCATATTGGCTAAAGGCACCTTAGCTGTCAACAGTTAGCATGCCATCAAAGGTATACATGGTACACTGAACACACACACCATGTATGTGTGGTCACTGTAAGAGCCACAGCTCATGTGCTGAATGAGTGTATGAGTGGGTTTCATGCTGAGTCCATTGTTCTTATCATCCTTGCTTTTTCCCGACCGTCCACAAACCCCGTCTCTGTCCGCCTCACAAACCAACTCTTTATCCTGCCGGGTGGGAGGAAAGTCAGACAGTACACAACGCTGGCTCTGTGTGTCGGTAATTTAATGCAGAGGAATACATTAATATGGATCATGCCACATTATTACCTCCCACTGAATCACCAGCCCCAACTCCCTCAGCAGCTGCCAACCACTGGCTAAATGCTCAATGGGTCACATGGGGCGGCTCCAGCCTGAATGTGTGGCCAACAGACAGGGGACTTTTTCACAGTGTCTGATGGTTATCTGCAGTCCGAACGCGGAGGGGATTTCCAATGAATGTTTTTCAGTGCTGGGCTTTCAAGAAAGACTCTTTACTGAAGGCACTTTTCTCTCTTTTGACTTTTACTTCTCTTCACTCCATCTCACAGTTTGGTTCAATTTGGGTCTTGATCCCAGCAGTTGAGCAATAAGTAATACAGCTCCCCAAAGTGGGGCGCTGGTGGCCTAGCGGTCTCAGCGCCCCACATACGGAGGCTACAGTCCTCGTTGCAGGGGTGATTCCCAGTGTGCATGTCTTCCCCCTCTCTCTACTCCCCACATTTCCAGTCTCTCTTCAGCTGTCCTATCAAATAAAGGCAAAAAATATAACTCAAAAATGTGCGTGGACACTGCCCTCTACAGGTTGAAACCCCGCTACTGCAAGTTAATTGGTGCATAGGACACATTTGGTACACGCTTTAATCACCAGACTCTAAAAATCCCACCTGGGAGGGAAGTGGACTAACACGACCTGATATTGACTCTGACTTCAGCGATGTAATTCTTGGATTATTCTGTTAGCATGGATTGTTTCAGATCATATTTGAGAGTTCCAAGTTTCCAGAATTGAGGAAGATTCTTTTTAGTTTGGTTGTCAGATGTTCCCAGTTTAAGCGAGCTGGTAACGATGTCTGTAGGTTGGCTTTAGCACCAAATGTATCCAGTATGGTTTAGAGTAACTTGATTCCTATGTCATCTGTGACGGGCGAGATCGTGTCAGGGTAGTAATCAAGGTCTCTCCCCCTGCTCCCGTCTTTATCTGTGTGTTATGACCGACTTACTGTCTCCAGAACCAGAGCACAGGTCTTCGTCCCACTCATTGTGTTCCTATTGTCCAAACATGGTTATCTAACTTTAGTGTCATCTTCAGGGGGAATGAATACCATGCCAAGGGTTTTGTCTGCCAGAACTGACTTGGCATTGCACTGCACTCTCCTGCATGTGTACTGTACTGTTATTTCTCCTCGGTTGAGTTCTACATTAACTATTTCAACGTAAGCCGTTGGAGTCACCTGAGTCTTCTGTGTCCAGTGTTCAGTTTGTTGCTGAATTCCATCACAACATGTATCAGTGTTGCTTTTAAAAAAGTGTAGTGGATGTATGCAGTGCGCTAATCACTTCATTCACTCTGTTACAAGTGCATTCACCAACCTGAAGCTGATGCCCTACGTTCACTGGTCACTAACGCTGCTGATCTACTTTTCTGTGGATGCCAGCTGATCAATCCATCAATCTTTATTTATAAAGCGCCAAATCACAACAAACGTTATCTCAATACGCTTAACAAAGACCCAACATCAAGACCGGATCAGATCCAGTCCCATCTTCCAGACAGGACTCAGTCTGATCTCATCTTAATCCACCATGAGCAGAGCACTTTGCAGCATTTAGCAAGTTACAGTGGCAAGGACAAACTTCCTTTAACAGGCAGAAACCTCCAGCAGGACCAGACTCATGTTAGACACACATCTGCTGAGACCGTGTTGGAGAGAGGAGGGATAGAGGGAGATGAAGAGAGAGAGAGAGATGATAGTGGGGAGACGGATAGTAGTAGTTGTAGCAGCTGGAGTCTGGCACGTCCACAGCAGCAGAGATCCAGAGGAACCTACGAGACAAGGGAGCTCAGGGACTCCAGAGAGGTCTAAGAAAAGAGAGAAGAGAGGGAGACCAGAAGGAAGAAAAAGAGGAGAATAAATGGGGAAGGAATGACAGAAGGAAAGGAGACTTAAAGGATGATGAAACATGGAAGAACAAAGAAAGAAAGAAAGAAAGAAAGAAAGAAAGTTACAGTGGCAAGGACAAACTTTCTTTAACAGGCAGAAACCTCCAGCAGGACCAGACTCATGTTAGACACACATCTGCTGAGACCGTGTTTGGGACGATGAGGTTTTAAGGTTCAAATCTGAACCCTCATTTCATAAGTCCACGAGCGAATTAGCTTGCTATCTGACATGCTAACAGTGGTAACAAAGATTACCCTGTGGCGGTTCCAACAGAACAACAGATGGCGATATTTCAGAGTCTAGATGCAAAGTAGACAAAACAAGTTCTGCTTTGTTGATTTCTACACTGCTTGGCTTTGTCTACTCTTGCTTAATGTCTAAAGTTCGTCTGTAGTCTCTCATCCTTTTTTTAATTCCTGGTTTGCAGCATTTAGCAAGTTACAGTGGCAAGGACAAACTTCCTTTAACAGGCAGAAACCTCCAGCAGGACCAGACTCATGTTAGACACACATCTGCTGAGACCTACTGTGTTGGAGAGAGGGATAGAGGGAGATGAAGAGAGAGACAGAGATGATAGTGGGGAGACGGATAGTAGTAGTTGTAGCAGCTGGAAGGACAAACTTCCTTTAACAGGCAGAAACCTCCAGCAGGACCGGACTCATGTTAGACACACACACAACAACAACAGCTCGCCACAGATTACCCTGCGGCGGTTCCAACAGACGGTTTATTTCAGAGTCTAGATGCAAAGTAGACAAAATATAAGTTCCACTTTGTTGATGTGGACTTTGTTTTGCTCTGTCTACTCTTGCTCAATGTCTAAAGTCCGTCTGCAGTCTCTCGCCCTTCTTTAATTCCTGGTCTGCCTCCCACTCTGTGTTTGTAAGCAGGGCTCCGGTTGTTAGTAGAAAGTCCCGAGTCAAAGAGCCACACTTGCCGCTGTCTGTCTGTCCCTCCAGTTCTTTTTTAAGGCTGCAGAGAAAAAGCAAACAGTTGTCTTTCCCAGGCTTTCGGTGGAAGTGCCGGTGGTTGGGAACTGTGATGGGTGGACTGACAGGCAGGAAGACAGAGTGCGGGTCAGCCTTGCCATCTGTCTCTGCTCTTTACAACGCTGTGTGATTGACGGGGGCTGCAGACACTCCTCTAACCTCCAGCCCAAACAGGATCCAGCCACAGACTCCTGCACACGGAGTTGCACAACACTAATTGCTATGGTGGCGTGTTTATCTTCTTTGTTGCACGCCGAACCCTATAATCAGACCTCGTCACTTTCATCAGGCACAATGAAGATGAAGCAATTCATTGTAATTTTGGAAACAAGCGGAGGGATGTACAAACTGAAGTGTTGTGTTTATGCAACTCAATCCCGAGTGGCAGCGATGGAAATACCTGAAGAAGGATCTTTATTTCAGTCAGTAAACACATGAAATCACAAAAAAACCAATCCCTAAACACAGAAGACGCTTCATCTCAGAAACTTTGACTTCCACAATAAGGTCACTAAATACTACTTAGCCAGCTGATGGGGTTTGGCCCGCTTTCAGCAGCAAATTACCAGGATTAACTGAAAACGATGACCACCCTATAAATCAATCAATCAATCAATCAATCTTTATTTGTATAGCGCCAAATCACAACAAACGTTATCTCAAGACTCTTTTACAAACATAGGAGGTCTAGACCACTCTATGTCAAATTATGAACAGAGACCCAACACCAAGACAGGGTAAGACTCAGTCTGACCCCACCTTAATCCACCATGAGCATTGCACCTCACAGTATTTAGCTAGTTACAGTGGAGAGGACAAACTTCCTTTAACAGGCAGAAACCTCCAGCAGGACCAGACTCATGTTAGACAGCCATCATGCCTCGACTGAGTTGGGTCTGGAAAGACAGATAGAGGGGAGTAAAAGAGAGAGAGAGGTGATAGTGATGAGACGAGTCGTAGAAGCTGTTGCCGCTGGAGTCCAGCACGTCCGTATCAGCTGGAGTCCAGATCGTCCACAGCAGGAGGACGTCTACGGCAGCTCAGAGGAATCTACGAGACAAGGGAGCTCAGGGACTCCAGAAAGGTCTATGGTTAGTAACTTTAATGGGACAGGCAGAGTTAAAGTAAGTGATGAGGGGGTTGGGGGGAAGAAGGTGAGCTAGGATCCCAGTGTGTCAGTGTGCCAGTTCCCCCGGCAGTCTAGGCCTATAGCAGCATGACAAAAGCTGGTCCAAGCCTGATCCAGCTCTAACTATGAGCTTTATCAAAAAGGAAAGTTTGAAGCCTACTCTTAAAAGTGGAGAGGGTGTCTGCCTCCCGGACCCTGACTGGTAGATGATTCCAAAGACAGGGTTTTGTTATCAACAAAGGCAATAGAGTTCGCCCCTGTGTGTGTGTATGTGTGTCTTTGTATTCTGATGTGCAAGGGTTGTCTGTGTCCCACTTTATTCCCACTTATGAGACAGACCACGCTGGATGAATCAGAAAGCTGCCTTAACAAAAGGAACATAGATCTGAACCCTGACAGAGCAGCCTTGATTCCACAAAGGCTTCGTTGTAATAATGCGTCAGAATAAAGAATTCCTGTTGCAGCATGTGAGAACAAAAAAAACGTGATATGTGAGATTAAAATGTTGCAGAATGGACCCGATTGAAAGATGGCTGTGTAAGATGCTTGATTCTGATTGGTCAA
This sequence comes from Notolabrus celidotus, assembly GCF_009762535.1. Classification (NCBI taxonomy): domain Eukaryota; kingdom Metazoa; phylum Chordata; class Actinopteri; order Labriformes; family Labridae; genus Notolabrus; species Notolabrus celidotus. The sequence goes on along the minus strand of NC_048273.1, from coordinate 2,265,392 downwards.
AACCCCTTGACAATGGTTATTAACTTTCGCTAACGTGAGCAACGCCGGAGACAAACTGATCACACGTCATGTCAAAAAAAGATGCCTGTTAGTTTTATAATAATAATAAAGTTTCTTTATAAAGCACTTATCAAAACAGACGGTACAAAGTGCTTCACATCATAAAAACCCACAATAAAGAGAACAAAGCAAACCTGGGCTGGCAAGAGGAAAAGCTAAAAGAGAAACTACTAAAAGCAATTAAAACAATTAAACAATTAAAATCAGTAAAACAAATAAAACAATGAGTGAATAAAAAATAGATTAAAAATAAATGTAGCATCTTGGATAAAACAATATTACAGGAAGACCTGATTTAAAAGAAGATACTGATGCAGCTCTCCTGAGATCCTCAGGCAGGTCGTTCCACAGTCGTGGAGCCTGCACAGCAAACGCTCACTCACCCTTAGACTTCAGCTTTGTGGCGGGAACTTTAAGGAGGTTCCTGCCTGAGGATCTGAGGCTGCACCCGGGCTGGTAGGGTGACAGCAGATCACATATATATTCGGGGGGCCAGGCCGTGAAGTGCTTTAAAAGTGATAAACCTTAAAATCTATTCTAAAAGCAGTATGCAGCCAGTGTAGGCTCATTAAAACAGGAGTAATTTGCTCTCTCTTCTTGGTTTTAGTTAAAAGTCTTGCTGCTGAATTTTGTACCAGTTGTAATCTATTGAGAGATTTTTGTGTTAAACCTGTTAAAAGTTGAATTTTAGTCTTTGAGTTTTGCCAAAACATCTTCACTCTTTAAATAATTCATGTAGTGGATCAGATATCGGTATCAGGGTTATACCAAGTGTTAGAATCTTCAACATTTCTCTCCTTTAACACTTTTGCTTGTGTAATATCTAAAGTTAAATAATTCAGCCTGTCCCTTCTAAAAAGTCAAAAGACAACATTCTGGATGTGACCAATGTGACTGTATTTTGTTTCTCTTGACTCATAGAAAAATGCCATGAAAGGGCTGTATTGCACATTTACAACGGTCCTTGAATGCACCTGCACTGGACAGACAGTTAGTTCACGGCACTCTGAAATGCATCTGCATCTTTGATGACGAGGAGTTGATCCAAAGGTGTCTGATTTATCACCAAACTGGATTAAATCAAGCTGTAGACGTGGAGATTTTTACAGCAATAGCTGCAAAAACAGCAAAGTTGTATTTTTGGCCCTTTTGCCTTTATTTGATAGGACAGCTGAAGAGAGACAGGAAATGTGGGGAGTAGAGAGAGGGGGAAGACATGCAGGGAATGGTCGAGGCCGGGAATAGAACCGGCGACCCCTGCAACGGGACTGTAGCCTCTGTATGTGGGGCGCTTAGACCGCTAGGCCACACATAAAATATTAAACAGACATCCCCCGGTTGTGTCTTTGTCACTAACGCACACCGGGGGGTTAAAAAATCCTCAATGAAGATGAGACAGATGCATGGAGGTGAGGAGAGCTGGTTCATAAAGCACACCTGCTGCAGGTAGAGACCAAGCTAACACTGAACCCCTCAGATAAGAACTCAGCCTGTCACAGGAAGTCATCACGCCATCTTTAAAGACGCACAGCACAGGGGGAAACATGGATTCAACATGTCTTTATTCTTTCTTTCTTTCTTTCCTTTCTTTCTTTCTTTCTTTTTATCTTTTTTCTTTTTTCTTTCTTTCCTTCCTTTTTTCTTTCTTTCTTTTTATCTTCTTTATTTCTTTCTTTCCTTCTTTCTTTCTTTTCTTTCTTTCTTTCTTTCATTCTTTCTTTTCTTCTTTCTTCTTTCTTTCATTCTTTCTTCCTTTCTTTATTCCTTATTTCTTTCATTCTTTCTTTCTTTCATTCTTTCTTTCTTTCTTCTTTCTTTCGTCTTTCTTTCTTCTTTCTTTCTTTCATTCTTTCTTTCTTCTTTCTTTTTTTCTTTGTTTCTTTCTTTTTGTCTTTCTTTCTTTCTTTCTTTCTTTCTTTCTTACTTTCTTTCATTCTTTCTTTTTGTCTTTATTTCTTTCTTTCTTTCTTTCTTTCATTCTTTCTTTCTTCTTTCTTTCTTTCTTTCCTTCTTTTTTTCTTTTTTTCTTTCTTTCTTTCTTTCTTTTTCTCTTTCTTTCTTTCTTTCTTTCTTTTTTTCTTTTTTTCTTTCTTTCTTTCTTTCTTTCTTTCATTCTTTCTTTCTTTCTTTCTTTCTTTCTTTCCTTCTTTTTTTCTTTTTTTCTTTCTTATTTCTTTCTTTCATTCTTTCTTTCATTCTTTCTTTCTTTCTTCTTTCCTTCTTTCTTTCTTTCTTTGTTTCTTCTTTCTTTCTTTCCTTCTTTTTTTCATTCTTTCTTTTTTTCTTTTTTCTTTCTTTCTTTCTTTCTTTCTTTTTCTCTTTCTTCTTTCTTTCTTTATTTCTTTCTTTTTTTCATTCTCTCCTTTCTTTCTTTCTTTCTTTCTTTCTTTCTTTCTTTCTTTCTTTCTTTCTTTCTTTCTTTCCTTCTTTTTTTCATTCTATCTTTCTTTCTTTCTTTCTTTCTCTTTTCCCTTGTTCCTTCTTCTTTCTGACTCTCTTTCTTTTTCTACCTTTCTTTCTCTCTCTCTCTGTTTCTTCATCCTTTGTGTTTCTTTCTGGTTCATAAAGCACACCTGCTGCAGGTAGAGACCAAGCTAACACTGAGCCCCTCAGATAAGAACTCAGCCTGTCACAGGAAGTCATCACGCCATCTTTAAAGACGCACAGCACAGGGGGAAACATGGATTCTTGATGTTCCACGGTCCAACACTAAAGTTTCCATCTCATCATCGTCTCATCAACAAAATCAAAACACATGTTCGTTAGAGTTTTTATTATCAGTGAAGCACTTTAGCTCATCATAGTCTTGTGAACAAAATGAACACTGCTACAAAGAAACTTAAACCCTGAGCGGTGGTGATGAGAGCAGCAGGGTTCAAAGTTGAGACATTAGTTTCTTTTTAAAGGTGTGTGAACCGCAGAGCTCAGAGAAGAAGGAGAGCAGAATGAGGACAGGTTCATGTTCAGTGGATAAGCATCCATCCATTTAGATGTTCACTCTTTGCAGCACGGGCTCCAGTCTTCACTCACTTGTGAATTCTGTTGACATGCCAGCAGTCATTTTGTTGTGTAGGTGTCACACTTTCTCAAATGGTATGTGTCTCATTTTGGAAATGGAGCTCCTCAACAACCACACAGCAAATGTTGCACGCTGAGCCCTGCCAATTACACAGAGGAGTTCTGAAGACATCTCTGAAACACCCTGGTCTGCCAGTCTCTCCCTCCTCCTCCTCCTCCTCCTCCTCCTCCTCCTCCTCCTCGATCACTTAGAATAATCTCATTTCTCCCCCATGCGCATCCCATTTCCAGGATGAATATGAAGCTTTCTTCCCAAACAGTCCCCGCTGCCCTTCACAAACTTCTCTTCCACTCCTGTGGCACTTCTTAAAGGGCGTTCCAGCCTCTGGCCGGTTGGTGTGATGCTTGTCTGACTTTGTTGGCTGAGGGCCAAATACAGCCCCCCCCCTGTCTCCTCCTCTACCCAGGAGTACAATCACACTTTCACACACACACAGACGCACATCACATCCCTGAATAGGTGCCCCCCTTATTGTCACCCGGACTCCCCCTCCTCCTCCTCCTCTTCCTCCAGCGTCCAACTACTTCCTGCCATAATTAAAAGCCTTCCTATATATATAGCCGCCATCACACACAGAGCCACCTGTAACCTTTGGCTTTTGTGATACTTGGCAGCCGGTGCGACACCAGGAGAGGCAGAGAATAAAAACAAGCATACCTGCGTGTGTGTGTGTGTGTGTGTGTGAATATCGTCTGCCAACCGGTGGCGTCAGAGTGTGGCGAGGTTACACCGGAGACAGATAGGGTGTCACCCCTCAGTGGTAAACAAAAATGGCTGTGCAATAAAGTCTGCATTTAGGAGGTCAGACTCCCAGCTGCCAATCCGTTCGCCCCCGCCGCACGACCCCGCCGCCGCCGCCGCCGGTCGCCGGTCGCTGCTGTGCACTCAACCTCAAACCGAGGTGGATTTCAGCTAAAAGCCTCACAGGCCCCGGGTGTTTATTGGAAGGACAGCGCAGCCTCATGATGTTCAGAGTAAAGCCATTTCCTGCTGATGGAACTTGGGGGCAACACCTGGAGGAAAACAAAAGGTGGGGGATGCAGTGAGCTTCTGGTAATTTGGTCTCAGTCTGAAAATCGCTGGACACGACAGTCTATCAGGTTTCTGGAAAAAAAAGCCACGAAGGCCCGGCTGAACGCTGGATCAGACAAAGTGACAGAACACTCGTCATCCTGAGCCGTCCAGAGAAAGAGTTTTAAAGTTACAGAAACCTCCAAACGGAGGAATTTAACTCGCCGGGATCTCAAAAGGCTCAGCAGATCCCGGGGAAAGGTCACGGAGCTCCTGATGGGACGGCAGATGGCCGGTACAAGGTGTCTCTGAGGTGTCAAGCACCATTTCTGGGCCTGGGAAGTTGGGAACAGTTCAGGGCAAAGGCTCATGGGAAAGCTACTCCAAAGAGAGGTTGCCAGGGCAGGGCGTTCTGCAATCTCTTAATGAGGTCACGGCGGTGCAGCTCTCGCTACCTATGCAAACAACCTTCACTTAAAGCAGATGAATAGTGTTCATGTGTTGCCTTGACGGAGAGGATGTTTCCTGTCGCTGACACTTGGGATTTAGTTGCTTACACATGCTTCATAGCACGTTCTGGGATTCCTTAAGTGGATGCAAACGTCTAAATATAAGTTGTTTTTGTTGTGATATGTTGGATTAAAAACAAAGCGGTGCATGTTGCATGTTCTGGAGTCTCTGAGTTGCCTTCTGGTTATAATCATTCCTGCAAAAGTCTGCATAAATGTTAAGTTAGCAGCATCTAGATTAAAAAAAATGCTTCTGTTTTTAATATTGGAATGATTGGACAAGTCAGATGGTGGTCTAAGTGTGCCCCACGTATAGAGCATCTAGTCTTGGTCGACTTCTGGCCTTGACCATTCCAATCAATCTTTATTTGTATCACACCAAATCACAACAAAAGGTTATCTCAAGACTCTTTTACAAACAGAGCAGGTCTAGACCACTCTATGTCAAATTATAAACAGAGACTCAACACCAAGACTTAGTCTGACCCCACTTTAATCCACCATGAGCATTGCACCTTGCAGTATTTAGCTAGTTACAGCGGAGAGGAAAAACTTCCTTTAACAGGCAGAAACCTCCAGCAGGACCAGACTCATGTTAGACAGCCATCTGCTGAGACTGACTTGGGTCTGGAAAGAGGGATAGAGGAGAATAAGAGGGAGTGGTGATAGTGATGAGACGAGTAGAGACTGTTGCCGCTGGAGTCCAGCACATCCTTATCAGCTGGAGTCTGGAACCTCCACAGCAGGAGGACGCCTACAGCAGCTCAGAGGAACCTACGAGACAAGGGAGCTCAGGGACTCCAGAAAGGTCTATGGTTAGTAACTTTAACGGGACAGGAAGAGTTAAAGTTAGAGGGAGAGACAGGATCCCAGTGTGTCAGTTCCCCTGGCAGTCTATAGTGGTCTGAGCCTATAGTGGTCTGAGCCTATAGCAGTCTGAGACTATGGTGGTCTGAGACTATAACAGTCTTAGCCTAAAAAAGTCTTAAGACTAAAGCAGTCTGAGACAATAGTGGATCCAGAGGATCCTACGAGACAAGGGAGCTCAGGGACTCCAGAAAGGTCTATGGTTAGTAACTTTAATGGGACAGGAAGAGTTAAAGTGAGAGGGAGAGACAGGATCCCAGTGTGTCAGTTCCCCTGGCAGTCTATAGCAGTCTGAGCCTATAGTGGTCTGAGCCTATAGCAGTCTGAGACTATGGTGGTCTGAGACCATAACAGTCTTAGCCTAAAAAAGTCTTAAGACAAAAACATTCTGAGACAATAGTGGATCCAGAGGAACCTACGAGACAAGGGAGCTCAGGGACTCCAGAAAGGTCTATGGTTAGTAACTTTAATGGGACAGGAAGAGTTAAAGTGAGAGACAGGATCCCAGTGTGTCAGTTCCCCTGGCAGTCTATAGCAGTCTGAGCCTAAAACAGTCTAAGCCTATAGCAGTTTAAGACTAAAGCAGTCTGAACCTATAGTGGTCTTAGCCTATAGCAGGCTTAAGACTAAAGCAGTCTGAGACAATAGTGGATCCAGAGGAACCTATGGGACAAGGGAGCTCAGGGACTCCAGAAAGGTCTATGGTTAGTAACTTTAATGGGACAGGAAGAGTTAAAGTAAGTGATGGGGGGATTGGGGGGAAAGGGGGTGAGACAGGATCCCAGTGTGTCAGTGCACCAGTTCCCCCAGCAGTCTGAGCCTATAGCAGCATAACTCAGAGCTGGTCCATTTGCTGCGTGTCTTCCCCCGCTCTCTGGTCCCCAAACTTCCTGTCTCTCCTCAGCTGTCTTGTAAAGTTAAAAAAAAAGATGGCGGTCACCAGTGAGTCTGGTTCCACTCAAGTGTTCTGCCTGTTAAAAGGAAGTTGTTGTTTTTTTCCTTGCTCATGCTCGTGGTGTTTTGCAGCTGATATCTGTACCATCCACGTTCTCACACATGTTGTCCTCCATGCTCTGATCTCTGCAGACCTTATCACCTGTTGCATATGTGTGCGTGAGTTCTCTTCCTGCTACAGCTGATGTAATTGAGAGTCTCCTGTTTTGAATGTCATCTCACATAAATCCAACCTCCCCCCTCTGCCCTCACCGGGGCTTCCCTGCACACGCTACTTAATGGCAGGTGCACCTTGTTGGAAATTCCTCCTCCTCCTTCCGATGATCTCTCAGGGTGGAGTGTGTGGCAACAAAAGAGGGGAGGCTGGGTGGTAGATACACAACGGGGCATTTACATAATAGTCCTGCGGTTCCATGCAAATTCATGTGATTCCCCAGCAAACATCTGCAATGCAAGCATAGTTTAGTATGCATGAGTTTGAGGAGAGGAGGGGGAGAGAGGGAGAGGAGGGGAAAGGGTGAGATGGAGAAAAGGAAAACAGAGATGGAGGATTTGAAGGACGACTGGTTTTGATCGGGGGGATATATTTAGAAGCCAAACACACCTTCCTTCACACACACACACCTTCTCCTTCTCTCTTTTGCTGCCCCTATGCTGAAAACATAGCTTTAAGGTTTCCCCCGTTAGCTTAAATCGAGTCAATATTCTGATGCAGGGAGCTAAAAAGGTGCAGAGAGTGACGGAGAGAGAGAGAGAGAGAGAGAAGTGGAGGAAAACTTCAGCAGTGCAACATGAGATCAATACTGTTAGGATCTCAGCATGGTGAGAAACTGATTGTTACTGCAGACTGGCTCAATGCATGGAGAGTATTGTTCACAGCTGCACCAACGCTGATGACACACTCAGACAGATGCACACATGATGCTCTCATATCTCACATCTCTCTCTCTCTGTGCTGCTGCTGCTTTTCTGCAGCCGGTGAATCAATGAAAGACAGTAAACCGGTTGAAGTAAAAGCCTGTGACTCGGAGCTGACACATAAAAACTTCATCTGAGGTGAAACACTGCAGAAGAAGAGACTCTGGCTGAAGGCTGGAAATAAACCGCAGAGTTTTCGAGATGGCCGTGAAAAAGACTGATGGAAGAAGAGAATTTTTCTGAGCCAGAGTCTAACGGCAGACGGTACAATTGACCGGTTTATTTTCAGCGAGGTGTACACGATGCTGTCTCTCTTGTTTTTCTTTGAGCTTTGAGAATATCTGAGTTGGAATCAGGGATGAGAGGAGGAGAGGAGGAGAGGAAGAGAGCATGCATTACCCGCCTGAAACATATGGGATGCCTGGAAAACGAGCGGCCGTTATAGAACAATCAGCGTTTGATTACTTCTGTGCTGTTTGAAGAGGTCAGTCAGGACGCTGAGGATCTTAGTTAGGCTATTTGGCTAACAGCAGCCGCTAACGCTATGTGAGCCATCTGTGAGAACCACTAACCACAACAACATTAGGCTACAAACAAACACAGGGAGCTATTAGCTTAGTCTGTGTTGTATTTCAGCTTCCCCAGTTTAAATTTATAGACTCCTCTATGGAGTGCTTAGCTCGCTAATACCAGTTAGCTTTGTTGGTTATTTTGCTAACACAGAAATAAGCAGACATTTTTTCTGCTTTAGATTAGATAATTTAATTTTAAATGTGTTCATATGTGGAAAAATTATATTATATTCTATTATATATAAAATATATACTAATTACTGCCCCCTGCTGGTCACATAGTGAATCACATCCAACCTCCTGCAAAGATTATTGGCGTCTGATTTGAAAGCAGTTTAACTTTTGAGCAATACATTTTACTGGATTTTAACCATTTTAAAATGTATTTTAAAATATTTGTATTCCTGTAGAGTTCTTTTTAAGGAATTTTATGTCTTTTAAAATATTTTGTATTTCTTGATTTTATGACCCGCTTGTTTTATTTTGCTGCTCATGTGAAGATTGTGCTAAAAGTGCTCCATAAATTAAATTATATTATTAGCATTATTATTGTAATTATTGTTATTATATTTTTATTATTTTATTTGTATTTATTTAAATTATTATTATTAGTAGTAGGTTTTTTTTCTAATAATAAGAATAAGGAGAAGAAGAAGAAGAAGAATTTATTTATAGAGGACTTTTCAAAAAACAAGTTACAAAGTGCATTACATGGGCATCAAAATAAAACATCCAGTTAATAAAAACACACAAGTCAAGATAAAGAAGTAAACATATTTTAAAAGACAGAAAATTTCCCTAAAAGAACTCTATAGGAATTATTTTAAAATGTATTTCTTAAGGCGGTTAAAAATAAAATAAAATAACACCAGCTTATAAATATAGCTAGCTAGCTTTAGCTGCTAACTGTTTTTGTCACTTTGCAGAAATGAGCTTGTATTTTTGTGTTGGATGATAACTCTAATCTTTGGTTCCTCTATGCCCGCCATTTTTTATGAGCTGCGTTAGCTTTGACAGGAACAGTAAAAAGAAATGTTACAGATGTTCTTTATCTTGATTTAAGAAATACACTCAGGGTAGGATATGAGAATAAGCCTGTCCCAGAGGTCCCATCATATCTACCCATGTGACCTTACCTGAGCGTCTGTGATCTAACTGTAACCAGATGTAAACAAAACAGACTCTGCGTACAACCTGCAGCAGCAAAGCATCACTGTTCCATGTATTTATAGGACATCTCTGAAAATGGAAAGTCTTTATTATCAGGGATGGGAATGTTTGGATTGAATTTTAAGCCAGTTTTCTAACAACCTCTTCAAACGTTCTCACAGGAGAGCGGAGAGAGTTCCCGTCAGTCTGCTGCTGAGGCAGGGAGTCACCGTAAACACGGCCTGTCAGAGTCCTGCAGCCAAAAACCAGACGTTGTGTAGACAAACACAAACTCTGCAAACCAAACAATGCAGGAAAAAACAAACTCCTTCATGCGGGAAGTCCGACTGTGTTTTTTTTTTTTTTTTTGAGCTCGACCAACGCTGAAAATATTATTCTTTTTGAAGCTGTGAACATCAAACATGCATTTTTGATCATCAAGCTCCACCAAGCTGAGGTCTTTTTAACTGTGCGGGAAGTGAGATTACAGTTCACCTCATAAAAGAGACTATTAATGTGCTCCCTCAGGTGATGAGTAGTTGTTTTTCTCCCTGTGAATAGAACTTCACATCTTTCCAGTGTGTGTGTGTGTGTGTGTGTGTGAGGACCAGTTTGTAACACAACAGTGTGTATGAGGATGGAAACAGCTTCTCAAAAATTCATCTGTACGTGTACCTTCGTTTCCTTTATCACTCCTCCCGTCTCACTTTTCCCATCGGTGTGCAAACAAAGATTTTATTTCCATCCATCCGTCCGTCCGTCCGTCTTTCATTTCATGCTCACGACACAAATTCCAATCTCCCTTCTGTGCGCTGACTTCCTCAATCTCAGTAATCAGATGCATTAGTATCAATATTGCACGGGCGAACGAGCTGAATTTAAAGCTTGACCATGTCGGAGTGAGGGTCGCTGATAGTGACCGCCGCCGCTCAGTGGAAATGATGCCTTCATTTTGTCTGTAATTACAAAAGGCTGGCAGCTGGATAATATCTGGAGTGATGGTCTGTTTTCAAAGGCTGGAAAGAGTTCTAGATCTGTAGCTAATTAGCCTAACAATGGGATCCACCAATGTCTGAATCCATCCTTCACAGTCGGATGGTTCGTTTAAGAATTAGCAAGCACTTCATTGCCTTTCTCAAATGGTGCTTTTCAACCAGAAGTTCCAGGAACTTTTCGCCCCTAGGAACTAAAATACTGTCACACCAGTAGAGGGCAATAAGACAAAGACGAAGCCATGTGCTGTTTTTGATCGTGCTATATCACAGATGGATTCACTGACTCAACACTTGGAAGCAGACAAGAGCATGTAGTAAAGATTTTTCAACACAAGCCATGTCAGAGATGGACCGGTGTTCCAGTTTAACGTGCGACCCTGTTAACTGGAGACTCTCAGCCGGATGCTTGAATAAAAACTAAACTAGGCTGGCAGCTGGATAATATCTGGAGAGATGGTCTGTTTTCAAAGGCTGGAATGAGTTCTAGATTTGTAGCTAATTAGCCTAACAATGGGATCCACCAATGTTTGAATCCATCCTTCACAGTCGGATGGTTCGTTTAAGAATTAGCAAGCACTTCATTGCCTTTCTCAAATGGTGCTTTTCAACCAGAAGTTCCAGAAACTTTTAGCCCCTAGGAACTTAAATACGGTCACACCAGTAGAGGGCAATAAGACAAAGACGAAGCCATGTGCTGTTTTTGATCGTGCTATATCACAAATGGATTCACTGACTCAACACTTGGAAGGAGACAAGAGCAAGTAGTAAAGATTTTTCAACACAAGCCATGTCAGAGATGGACCGGTGTTCCAGTTTAACGTGCGACCCTGTTAACTGGAGACTCTCAGCCGGATGCATCGCTCCCAAACGTCTTTGGATGATCGTTAAATATCTGATGAGGATATTTGGATGTTTGAATAAAAACTAAACCAGGCTGGCAGCTGGAAAATATCTGGAGTGATGGTCTGTTTTCAAAGGCTGGAAAGAGTTCTAGATTTGTAGCTAATTAGCCTAACAATGGGATCCACCAATGTTTGAATCCATCCTTCACAGTCGGATGGTTCGTTTAAGAATTAGCAAGCACTTCAATGCGTTTCTCAAATGGTGCTTTTCAACCAGAAGTTCCAGGAACTTTTAGCCCCTAGGAACTAAAATACAGTCACACCAGTAGAGGGCAATAAGACAAAGACGAAGCTATGTGCTGTTTTTGATCATGCTATATCACAAATGGATTCACTGACTCAACACTTTGAAGGAGACAAGAGCAAGTAGTAAAGATTTTTCAACACAAGCCATGTCAGGGATGGACCGGTGTTCCAGTTTAACGTGCGACCCTGTTAACTGGAGACTCTCAGCCGGATGCATCGCTCCCAAACGTCTTTGTATGATCGTTAAATATCTGATGAGGATATTTGGATGTTTGAATAAAAACTAAACTAGGCTGGCAGCTGGATAATATCTGGAGAGATGGTCTGTTTTCAAAGGCTGGAAAGAGTTCTAGATTTGTAGCTAATTAGCCTAACAATGGGATCCACCAATGTTTGAATCCATCCTTCACAGTCGATGGTGAATGGTTGGGTGGGTGATGGTTTGTTTATGAATTAGCAGCACTTCATTGCTTTTCTCTAAAGGTGATTTTCGAACAGAAGTCCCAGGAACTAAATAGTTCCTGAGGCCCAGTATTTTGTCTGCGTTGTATAATATTATGCATATCAGGCCAGTGAGGTATGTAGAAAAAAAAGTAGTTGCACTACACCTCCAGACCAGTAGAGGGCAGTAAGACAGAGATGAATGCCATTCAACAAAGATGACACCATAATAGGAGGCAGACAGGCCGACATCAACATGAGCGACACAACAGTTAGCCTGTTAGCATGGAAGGAGATTACTCTTGTGCTGTTTTAGATCGTGAGTCAGAGATGGAACAGTGTTCCAGTTTAACGTGCGACCCTGTTAACTGGAGACTTTCAGCCGGATGCATCCCTCACAAAAGTCTTTAGATGATCATTAAATATCTGATGAGGATATTTAGACGTTTGAATACAAACTAAACTAGTTTGCATTCCCAGGAACTCCCTCTGTGTTTCAACAGCTGTGTAAACTCCACAAACACTGACACGTTCAGCTGAAGGTCTCCAGTTTACAGGGTCACTTTTAAAACCGGAACACCGGGAGCTGACAGAGACGCATTCACACTATCAGGTTCAGAGAAGAAACGGAGTGGATCACAGGTGTGTGTGATGTTATTGTGGACGGAGGGTGAGATAAAAACACTGAGGGTACTCGTTCAGCATTGCACGCCCCGCCCCCTAAAGTTCCTTAGGGGCGTGGAAATGTGCGGCGCCTCACGCTAACTTCATGGCTTGCGTACGCACGTTTCTACAGCTGTTGAGTCTTGTGCACACATCTGGATAGTTTTCTGGATTTGAGCGTACACCATGTTTCATTAGGAAATCCATCAAAGTCTTTGTACATGAGGTCCCTGGATCTTTCAAAAGTACTACCCCCAAACCAGGGGCTTTTCAGAGGGGGGTTAACTACCCAGGAACTAAATGTAGGCCCTGGTTCCTGCTGTGGAAAAGCACCTAAAGAGTAAAATCTGATATTTTCCAAGTGCTATTTCTAATGAGTCCCCTCCTTGTCAGGTTTCACTAAGTTGTCAACTCATCCCAATCACTGGGATTCTGCAAAACACAGCCATTAGCAGTTTCCTCTCGATCACAGCCCATGATGTGAAAGCAGCTGAGGTAATGGCGAGGGTTTATCAATCGATTGGCCTCTCTGCTAGCATTGCCGGAATGCTAAATACTGCCTTGCCCGTGTCTGGAGGGAAAATGATGAATGCTTTTAGCAGGAGTTGACAGGTTTTCCCATGGAGGTGCTAATCGCTGCAGAAACATGCTGCGCTTCCTGCATCGCGTCTTCTCCTCCAGTGAAGAAATGCTCCAGCAACTTTTGTTTGCTGTCACGGTTTCCTCGCTCTCCTCTCTGCACACATGGAAGCATTCAGACATATTTCAGTCTAAACTTATCCTCAGTGTAGGTCAGAGGAGGATGCATTAAGCTCTGTTGACAGAGTCTGTGGTTAAACTGGGGCCCACACATGACTCCGGGTTATGTTTGGCCTTTCGACTACAATAGCTGTTGTAATTGTGTTGTGAAATGTGTATAGCAACCAAAGGTGGAGATAGAGAGCCGTGCCCTGGAGGGAGGGCCGTAAATCATAACCTGGGAAGCTCGTGAGCACAGATAGAGTAATTCCCTGCAGGCGTAGCGAGGTTTCCTCCACCTCCACCGATGTTTACAGTGTGAACAATAGAGGCATCATTCAGAAGTCCCCAAGACAATCTGATACTCTACCCTCTTCATGTCTCTGTATTTCCCTCTCACCTGTGACATCATCGCCCCCCCCCAAGGGTGAGAGAAAAGGAAAACAAAAGGCGAGCGGCGGACACACATGTGGGTCGTGTGTGTGTAGTATTGTGCTGAAAGATGAGCTTAGCTTCTGAGAGACACCCACTCCTTTCTGGCATGGCGTCGCCACAAAAGCCCTATTGTGGATTTCTGCCTTTGTGTTTTTTGTGAAGCGTGTGTTCTTGAATCTCTCTATTTGAAATAAAACACATGAGAGTGTTTAGAGGCCAGTCGCTGCAGACTGTGTGTGTGTGTGTGTGTGTGTGTAGAGAGAAGGGGGGTTTGCTGTACACATTTGTGGTTTTATTTTAAGGTTGCCTTCTGCTCCACGTGCCTGTCTGCTCCATGCAGCCAGTAGAGGCGCGTGGTCCAGGAGCCGTGAAGGGTGGGGCAGCTTAAATACGCCTGCTGTCTGAGGTGCTTGGTTACACTGCAATTAGCTGTGGTTTTTCTGCAAGTCTTCAAGGCCACAGCGAAGCAAAGACAGAAGCACATACTCACCTTTTACCTCCTCTGGAAGGTTTACACATCGACACGTCGGTCCTGTTTTCTCTGAAGACGGTGCTTTTCTTGGATGCTCTTAATATTCTGTCTGAACGCCTCTTAAGCAGTCGGCAGGTTGCGTGTCTCTCTCTCTATCTCGGCCGTCTGAATCTGATTGTATCTGAATGTTAAAGATCAGAACTGTCAGTCAGGTGTTTTGTGAAGTGCATTCACTCCTCGTTTGAGGCGCTGACACTTGTCAAAGGCAACTTGTAGCAGGTTATGATGTTATCATGCATCAGGGGAGATTGAAAGTGGCTGTCTTATGGATCAAAACTACACATCCATGTTGACAGAGCATCACCTGAATCCTCCAGAAGGTGTTTTTCAACCAGAGGCACTTCACAAAGTACTATCCCCCCTAGCCCCTGGTAGGGGGGTAGTACTTTTCAAAGGTCCCAGGACTTTCGGGGGCGGGGCCTGCAATGCTGAACATGTCTGATTGGTAGATTAACCGCAGTGTTTTTATTCCTCCCTCTGTCCACAATAACATCACACACATCTGTGATTCTCTTGATTTCTCTTTCTTTCATTAGTTTTTATTTGTTCTATCTTTTTTGTATGTGTGTGTACTTTTCAAAAGAAGAAGCTGTGATTCTTTTGATTTAGCAGCTTGTAACAGTAGTCTTCTCCCGTCTCTCCTCCCGGTGTTCCGGTTTTAAAAGTGACCCTGTAAACTGGAGACCTTCAGCTGAACGTGTCAGTGTTTGTGGAGTTTACACAGCTGTTGAAACACAGAGGGAGTTCCTGGGAATGCAAACTAGTTTAGTTTTTATTAAGATTTCAAAATATCCTCATCAGATATTTAATGATGGTCTAAAGACGTTTATGAGGGATGCATCCGGCTGAGAGTCTCCAGTTAACAGGGTCGCCGTTTAAACCAAAACACCGGCCGATCTCTGTCATGGCTTTTTGAGTTGAAAACCATGCAGGCGCAAAATTTTCACTTTTTTTCTTGTTTTTCTGCATTTGGAGCACAATTTCAAATTTCAGGAAAATTAATTTTTTCGACAGGCTCTGGGTCAACTTTTTTGTCAACTTTTTTGTCAATTTTTTTTGTCAAAATTTTTTGGTCAAATTTTTTCTTTTTCAAAATGTATTTATCTTCAAAAAAAAAAAAATCAAAATTCTTTTTTTCAAAAAATTTTTTTCAAAAATTTGTTTTCAAAAAATTTTTTTTTCCAAACATTTATTTTCCAAACATTTTTTTCAAACATTATTTAAAAAAAAAAAAAATTCAAATTTTTTTTTCCAAACATTTTTTTCAAAATTCTTTTCAAAACATTTTTTTTTGCAAAATTTTCCAAAAACCGTTCACAGTCATCGTTTTTTCCCTCTGTGATGAATGGCATTCGTCTTTGTTTTACTGCCCTCTACTGGTCTGGTGGTGTAGTGTCAAAGGATTTTAAAGCCGTGTTGAAACGTCTTTGCTACTCGCGCTTATCTCCTCTCACGTGTTGATTCAGTGAATCCATCTGTGATGAAATATAGCACCATCTAAAACAGCGCCAGCTGAGTCTCTTCATGCTAACAGGCTAACTGTTGTGTTGCTCATAATGATACCTGACTGTCCGTCTGCTTCTATGGTGTCATCTGTGATGAATGGCATTCCTCTTTGTTATACTGCCCTCTACTGGTCTGGCGGTGTAGTGCGTCACTGGCCTGATTTACACAATCTACCCTGGACTTCAGCCAGCGGTCTAAACGCAGACAACAATGGGGGCACAGGAACCTTTTAGTTCAGGGTAAAGTAGTTCTTGGGGAACTCTTGGTTGAAATGCACCTTTAGTGTTGGTGTGTTCCTCTGAACTTAACAAACTCATTACATTCACGTCATGGATCTCTCTCACTCCCCTCTTTCTTTGTCTCCTATTTCATGTCTTCTTAATTAAAGGGTATGTAGAACCACTTGGTGGTGGCATCACACATATCAATGAGAGAGGAAAAATGGTGTGTGTGTGTGTGTGTGTGTGTGTGTGTGTGTGTGTGTGTGGCAGGCGTCCCCAGTCCCTCCCTGTAGCTTTGGGGATTAATGGCAATTTGACTAAAACAAAGAGACGCTGCCTGGGATATCGTCGGGTGCCGGTGTAATTACAAGGCAATGAGATAAGCAAATAACGACAAGATCGGGCGATTAGAAAAGAGGGGGAAAAAGAACGACAAACAGCGACTCTGCGGCTAATTAAGGGATGTGAGGAGACACCGGTTAGGCTACGAGGTCGGTGGTGAGTGACACTTGGCTTCCAGGCATGCGTCAGCTGCAACGAGAGGTTGTGGAGAGGACAGAGTGCGTGTGTACGACGTCACATGTCCTGTAGATGTTGGCAGAAGCATCACCTCCTTTACTCATCATCCATAGAACTGAAGCTTCTCTCTACCTGGAGCTGTCACAACAATTAAACAGCCTCCATCATGTTGACACGGCGGCTGCTTTCTTCTGATGTCACGCTGAAACGCTCCCCGCTCTGTAAAAATGCTGTCTCAGGTTATTATGGGATGGATTTTCTGACAATCAGCACTGAGAGATTGATTTGAAACTGAAAATACAATTTACAGTGAAAACCCAGAGGGAGGTGTTCTGACATTGATGAACTAAAGCTATATCACCATTTCATATTGTTATGCAATTCAATTGGAAAGACTTAACTTTGACTAAAAATCATTGTAGTTTGGAACACATAACTAGCTAGCATCATTTTGGCTAACTGGATGTGATCTAGAGGAAACATACTTTATTAATCCACATGAGGGAAATTCAATTTTTCCACTCGTGTTATTTTTGATCATGCTACACACACACATACTTTGATATATACATGCAATTTATGCACAAACATGCTATGGGCTGTCAGAGTGAGGATGCTGCCATAATCAGCGTCACCCAAGCAGTTGGGGGTTCACTGCCTTGCTCAACGGCACCTTGGGAGGTGAACCAGCACCTCTCCAGCCACCAGTCCACTTGCCAAGCTCCGTCCATACTGGGACTTGAGCCGGCGACCCTCCGGTTCCCAAGCCAAGTCCCTATGAACTGAGCTACTGAGCTACCCCACCAACTAGCTTGCATCATTTTGGCTAACTGGATGTGATCTAGAGGAAACATACTTTATTAATCCACATGAGGGAAATTCAATTTTTCCACTCGTGTTATTTTTGATCATGCTACACACACACATACTTTGATATATACATGCAATTTATGCACAAACATGCTATGGGCTGTCAGAGTGAGGATGCTGCCATAATCAGCGTCACCCAAGCAGTTGGGGGTTCACTGCCTTGCTCAAGGGCACCTTGGCAGGTGAACCAGCACCTCTCCAGCCACCAGTCCACTTGCCAAGCTCCGTCCATACTGGGACTTGAGCCGGCGACCCTCCGGTTCCCAAGCCAAGTCCCTATGGACTGAGCTACTGAGCTACCCCGCCAACTAGCTTGCATCATTTTGGCTAACTGGATGTGATCTAGAGGAAACATACTTTATTAATCCACATGAGGGAAATTCAATTTTTCCACTCGTGTTATTTTTGATCATGCTACACACACACATACTTTGATATATACATGCAATTTATGCACAAACATGCTATGGGCTGTCAGAGTGAGGATGCTGCCATAATCAGCGTCACCCAAGCAGTTGGGGGTTCACTGCCTTGCTCATGGGCACCTTGGCAGGTGAACCAGCACCTCTCCAGCCACCAGTCCACTTGCCAAGCTCCGTCCATACTGGGACTTGAGCCGGCGACCCTCCGGTTCCCAAGCCAAGTCCCTATGGACTGAGCTACTGCCGCCCCCACCAACTAGCTAGCACCATTTTGGCTAACTGGATGTGACCTAGCATGACTTCAAATGTTAGCATTAGCTGTTTACTAATGCAAGCTAACAGGCTAATGTAGTTTACTTTGAAACATGGGCAGATTCCCCTCCACCACTTGTTTTATAGGAGAGGCACTTTATTGTCATTGCAAAGAGATACAATGAATCTTCGTTTGGCAGCATTTCCATACAGCAGTTTTCAATCCATCAATCAATAAATACAATTTAAAAAGGTACTACAAATAAATATTTACCTATATATAAATATATGCATTTGTTGCTTTAAGTAAGTAAGTAACTGACAGTTATGTGCAGTGCGTAGTATGTCCACCGCTTTGGGGAAGAAGCTGTTCCTAAGTCTGTTCGTCCGTGTGTGGATTGTTCTAAGTCTGCCTGAGGGTAAGGTGGTGAACATGGGATGTCCGGGGTGCGTTGAGTCCCTCCATAATGGATGAGGCTCGTTTGTGCAGTTGGGTTGAGTAGGTGTTCCTGAGTGATGGTAGTGGGGTACCTACAATCCACTGTGCCGTTTTGATGATCCGCTGAAGGTCATTAGCTGTAAGTTGATGCAGAATGATAGCACTCATCTTCTTTTGTGGGGAGTTGGGGAAAAAATGGCCGCCTTGTGAAGTGGTGAAATGTTTGCCTTGCTATCACATTGTTTGTGTTTGAACTGAATACGTCTGTGGATGTTTGGACCTATGGATGTGGATTTGGGTAAAGTAAAAATAGCAAAGATGTCTAACCTCCTGTTCTTCTTCTTCTTTGCTTCTGCAGAGTGCCAAGCCGTGCTGCGTGAAGACCCCAACCATCCCTACGCAGTCGGGGCCTCGGCTCTCCAGCCAGGTCAAGGATCGGTCCCGCCCCGCCCCTCCCTGCCCCCCACCCCTTCCCTACTGGAGCCAAGATGGCCACCAGCGGTGCCCCTCGCCTCTCCTTGCAACTCCTGCTGCCTGTCACCACTCTGCTGCTATCACTGCTGCTCTCAGACTCCCAGGCCTTATGTAAGTACTCCGAGACGGACGCGCCGCGCTGCTTACCTGTCAGCTTCTCTCCCCGCTTTGCCCTTTTAGAGATCATCAGTCGTGTTTGATCCGTAGATTAGAGCAGGACAAAGTGTGCAAAGGTTGTGGATGGTATGTTAACAAAGTGAACTTTTCCTTCCTGAAGTATTTAATAGAAATACTTGAGCTGTCTTTTTCTTTAAGTCTTATTGAGTTCTCTCCTTGCAGGATTGTATTTCTGTCTCCGGCTGTTGATATCTCATTTTTGAAAGGCTGTCTTTTGCAGCAAAAGGTCTGTTGCTCATTGTCTGTGTCTGCTTCTGCAGAGCGAGAGAGAGGAGAAAACAAGAATTTCACTTGAATGTCAGGAGCAAGGTTTGACTTGAAAGTAAATTTGTATTTTATTCAAGAGAGCACCTCAGACCTCAGAGATTCTCCTCAAAGGGAGAGGGCATTGAGCCGAGCGGGATTTTTCTGTGATACTGATCAAAAAGCAGAGATAAATGTTAAATCTTGTCATGGAATATTCTCCATGTCGACTTGATGCTTGTTTGTATAATTTGTCCTCTATATCTGGCTGTGTTAAAGGGACATCAGTAGTCTCTTATCCCGCCCTGTCAACTCCTGCTCAGGATTTCTTCTGCACCATTTCCCCGTTAAGACGGGCTTAGGGCAGCATTAAGGAGACGAAACAAAGAGGAGGCTCTGCAGAGAAATAGAACCGGGAGTGATGGCGAGGTGGGGAGGCTCCCCGAGGGTTTTATTGTTTGTAAATCCTGCACTTGTGCACGCTGAATGGATGTATACGTGAAGAGGATAGAGAGCGAGTTCACCAGTGGCGTGTTTGTGTTTGTTTGCATTCACAGTTTGCTGACTTTAGTGACCCACGCTGTGTGCAACACTTACATTATGCTGGTGCAGATTGTCTGCAGAGTTCTCTTTGTGTGTTGTGTGTCTAAAGAAAGGCAAAGCTGTAACCCCGCTTTTCAGAAAGCTCTTAAATACTGAAACAAGTTTGAACCATATCCTGTATGATAAATGGACGTAGTCTCTGTGACGTCATCCATCTGTTCCTGAAGCCATGTTTTGAAGCTGATTGTCGGCGGAGGCCATATTGGAAATGTTGAACTCAACCTCACTTCTGTGGAGTTGACGTCAGCTGGAAAGTGATTGAGGGCAGGAGGCTGTAAGGCAGGGGTGTCAAACATGCGGCCCGCGGGCCAAAACCGGCCCGCCAGAGGTTCCAATCCGGCCCGCGGAATGACTTTGCAAGGTGAAAAAACTACAGAGAAGACATTAACGGCCATTTTTCAATAACAGTAATTACTATTTCAAATTTGTCCTCTGGGGTTTGCATAAAATCATTGTGCTGCGGGGGGGTCCATAATAGTCATCTTTACCTTCTTCATTATTATAATCTATCTGTTCTTTTGCAGTAAACATTACACTCTGTTTCAGGTGAATGGGTAACCTGTGTGTTTGGTGTGTTCGCAGCAGGTTTCAGGGCTTTAAGAGTAAAATATTTGGCCCCACTATGAGACTCATCATGGCAATAAATGCAACAGGTGTTTTTGTAGAAAGATAATTCATTAAATGTGAACATTTTCAGAATTTACTTCTACTTTTTTGCACTAAAACAAAGGGAAACATTAAGAGTTGTTGTTACTTATAGGTCATTATAGGTCCGGCCCACTTCAGATCAACTTGGGCTGTATGTGGCCCCTGAACTGACATGAGTTTGACGCCCCTGCTGTAAGGGCTCAAACTGTAGAACTGGGAACGGGACAACACTTTGAGACTGAAGTTCACCTTAGCGATATCAGGAATTTTTATTGCACAATTTTTACTTTTTCTCAAATTCAAGGCGCTTAAGGGACGGACTGACTGCCATGTGATCCAGGCTCTCACCGTACAGACTGCTTAACCACAACATTTAAAATATATCAACTATAAATATATAAATTATACTGTATAAACACATATGTGTGAGGATAAATAGATTAAGGCTGTTTTTTATATTTATACTTAAAGGCAAATTTTTTTTACCTGTACATTTTCATTGCAGCTTTCATGCTTCTTTTTCACTGTCACTTTTTTAATTCCATGTTACGGCGTTCATTTACTCATCCAAGCTCCTGAGCCTCCCCTGGGAATCCCGTGTTTCACGTCACAATGCTATGAACTCTGGGTAATTCCCTTACACTAAGGCTGTTTCCGAAACGGCCTGCTACATACTACTTACTAATGTAGTAGGCAGTAGGTATTTCCTGCTACATACTACTTACTAATGTAGTAGGCAGCAGGTATTTCCTGCTACATACTACTTACTAATGTAGTAGGCAGCAGGTATTTCCTGCTACATACTACTTACTAATGTAGTAGGCAGCAGGTATTTCCTGCTACATACTACTTACTAATGTAGTAGTCAGCAGGTATTTCCTGCTACATACTACTTACTAATGTAGTAGGCAGCAGGTATTTCCTGCTACATCCTACTTACTAATGTAGTAGTCAGCAGGTATTTCCTGCTACATACTACTTACTAATGTAGTAGTCAGTAGGTATTTCCTGCTACATACTACTTACTAATGTAGTAGGCAGCAGGTATTTCCTGCTACATACTACTTACTAATGGAGTAGGCAGCAGGTATTTCCTGCTACATACTACTTACTAATGTAGTAGGCAGTAGGTATTTCCTGCTACATACTACTTACTAATGTAGTAGGCAGTAGGTATTTCCTGCTACATACTACTTACTAATGTAGTAGGCAGCAGGTATTTCCTGCTACATACTACTTACTAATGTAGTAGTCAGCAGGTATTTCCTGCTACATACTACTTACTAATGTAGTAGGCAGCAGGTATTTCCTGCTACATACTACTTACTAATGTAGTAGGCAGCAGGTATTTCCTGCTACATACTACTTACTAATGTAGTAGGCAGCAGGTATTTCCTGCTACATACTACTTACTAATGTAGCAGTCAGTAGGTATTGCCTACTACATACTGCGTTTGAATTTAGTATGTAGTATGACTGTTCTGTCCGATCTGTCATGCAGCATGCTGAGCCAGACTTCGCTGGATTTCCGGTTTCGGAAAGCGGAAGTAAACAACGGCGAAGCCGATAAATGAAAAGCTTATTTAGCATCCATTTATGATTTAAAAAGTTAGGAAGTGGTTTATATGTAATTTGATAACTTTCACAGCACCCAAAAACGGATTTCCTCCCGTCAAAAAATGAGGAAAAAGAAAAAGCAGAACGAGCGCTGTGCATTATGGGAAACAGTACGCGAGGAAGACTGGTCCGATGCACACTGAGATATTTTCCCGAATCAGTAGACATCCGGGGAGTTTTGGCATACTGTAGATTTTGCTCTTGTTCACATACTACTTACTACATACTGAATTTTGGACAAATCAGTATGTACTGCTAGTATAGTAGGCGATTTCGGAAACAGCCCATGTCTGCAAAAATGCCCACTTACAGAAAGGGGGCATAAAGGGCTCAAAAGGTCTGAGAGAGATCCCTCACACACTTGACGATTTGGCAGTGGGACTAGGGATGGGTACCTTTCACATTTGAACCGATACGGTACCGATACCCGGTACCTGGGAATCGGTACCGGTACTCAACAGTACCAATTTTCAGTACTTTTGTGTTTTTATGTAGTATAAATATTAACTAAAAAAAAAAAATCTCAAATTTATTCAATTTAACATATTTATTAAATTTAACATGAAATGAACAGGAACAGGATTATATAGGTGATTAGTAGTGGTGCAACGGATCATCGTTGATCCGTGACCCGTACGGATGCCTCTCCACGGTTCGGCGAGGACGTGGTCCGCGGATCTGTTGATGAAAAAAGTTGCGCGTGTTCACGTGATGACCGCATGTTCAATCCACACTCACTCGCCAAGCGCAGCGGTTGTCATGGCAAGTGAAGGAGCAGAGGGACTTGAAAAACCTCCTGCATCTTGTAAGTCACATGTATGGGAGCATTTTGGTTTCCCTGTGAAATACAGTGAATGCTGAATGTGATTGAGCCACGTTATGAAATTCCGTTGCGCACCCACTAGACCAGAGGCCGTCAATACGCGGCCCGCGGACCGCACCTGGCCGCCTATTTGTGGTCCCCGAACTGTTATCCCTTCACTCTGTGTTTTGGTCGGGTCACTGGTGTTTACTGGGACTTGTCTCCATGTTAGATACGCAGACAGGCTGTTAATGGTTCACTTAGAGTCCACTGCTGCGAGTGAAATCTTTAACTTTCACTTTGGTTTATGGAGCAGTTCACATGTTGGCACTTTGCCAGCTGTAGGACCCTAGAATAAAACGGTGTGTTCTCAGTTTGCAGCTCAACGAAAAGTGGACGGTGAAAATCAGCAAATGAAAGAAGAATGGAGTGAAACTTTTGAAGTTCCTCTTCTCCTTCACTTGCCATGCCACGAAATGCAGTGAATGAGGCAGGACTGGGCCCACAGATAGGGTGCTTTGCACATGCAGTACATTTTGAGTTGAATCTTGTTTTTATTTTATTGGCAAAAGTTTACAAGTGTTTTACGAAATAAATGGAGGGACAAAGTTATATTTGTCTTGTCTTCTTTTTTTTTTTTTTTTTGAGTGAGTTTTTTGATCCGTTGCACCCCTAGTGATTAGATATATTAGCTGACACGTGCTCGTGGCGTTTACTTGCTCTTTCTGGAGTTTATCAGTGAACACACGTGAACGTCTGCAGACGGGGAGAAGTCAGTTCCCTGTCTCTTTATAATAACAGGACACACAACTAACTTGTTGGGCATTCACGCACACAGGAGCGGTTATAGACGGGGTTAGGTAGTCGGAACAAGAGGGTCAGTCTAAACCAGGGGTGTCCAAACTTTTTTCAAAGAGGGCCACATTTGATGTTGTCAGAATACCTCAGGGCCAGTGGCTCCTACTGAGACTTTGGAATCCTAAAAGTTATATATGAAATATTTATTTAATAACAATTATTTTAAACGTTTTCTCAATAAAACAGTAACTAGGAAGTACCATGTAAAGATTAGCAAACTTTATCTTCTTCTGGGGGAAAATGTTTTTCATTCGGGTCGGGCAATGTGGGAAAAATATTGTATCATTATTTTTCTATGGCAGGATCATGATCTGGATTTCATCACACTTCTTTTTCATGTTGTTTCTAAGACTGTTCTGACCAGCAGACAACATTTTAAGAACAAAGTCATTACTTTCCTGAGTTCTGAACATTTTTTAGGCACCTAATTTTACCTTTTCTGCACAATTTCATAATTTTGATCTTGTCTTGTGTTCTCATTTGTGTCTTCTGAACTTTAAGTGTTCATCAAGAACATTTTCACATCATGATAAAAAGATTAATTTGAAAACCTGTCAGCTTTAAGAGTTCTTGTGTTTCTTCTTTATTGCCATCTTGAAGAATTCCCAGAGCTTTGGCTTTAGAGAGGTGGTCCATGTGAAGCTTTCTGAGACAATTCCGGATTGACTTTAGTTTTGTTTGTGCGCTTGAAAGAAACTGCAAATGTCCAGATGATTCAGAATGTGATTAAGTTATGTGCTATAAATAACACAATTTAAGATGGAAGCTTGGGGGCCATATATAAATGGACCTTGGGCCGCAATTGGCCCCCGGGCCGTACTTTGGACACCCCTGGTCTAAACCATTGACTGTAGAAAATAAACTTAATCCTCATGAAGTTCTGCATCGCGGTTAGTGCGCTGATAGTCATCAGCTGCAGGCTCCATTTGGCGCGCTCCCACGCAGATGCAGAGAGCAGAGAGCAGAGACGTCCACCCGGTCAGTCTGACTTTATTACAGGGCGAGAAAATCACCTCCTCCTCCACTCCCTCACAGTCACAGGGATGCGTTCAGGTACCAAAACATGGTACCGTTTGATTTTACGTGAGTCGGTACTCGGTAGTACCGACGGAATTCGGTCGGTACCTGTAAAAGTACCGAATTCGGTACCCATCCCTAAGTGGGACAGTCCTAAGCCCTCACGGACTTAGCAGGAATGCGCCTCAAAGTCTAGTGTGAAGTAAAGAGGCGGGCCTTTAGCCTCCTCGCTAACAGCTACAGTGTTCCAGTCTGTCAGTCAAGTCAGCCACGCCCTTATTTGGGCAAACATTGTAAGTTTGATCACTTAAAAATAATGAGTTATAATAAATTCAGCCCCCGTACAGTGTGTGCTGATAGTGAAATGAGCTATTCATGCTAAACTCATATTTTGAACCAGGCTGTAAACATGTTTATTTCTGCTGTAAAGATCAGCTTTTTTTGAATGGGTGTGTATGTGGTTTCCTGTACTTCCAGAGCCAGCCTCTAGTGGACACTCGAGGAACTGCAGTTTTTTCTTTCTTGACAGGACAGCTGAAGAGAGACAGGACATGTGTGGAGTAGAGAGAGAGGGGGAAGACATGCAGTTAATGGTCGTCCGGGAGTCGACCCAGTGACCTCTGCAACAAGGACTGTAGCCTCTATACTTAGCGGGCTTTGACCTCCAGGCCACCAGAGGCCCAGATCTGCAGTTTTTATCACTTCTGCATTGGCTTCAGTTCCTCCTGGCCTGAGGTTGCTAATTATTCTGAACCAAATATTTATCCTACAAGGGGCTCTGGATTCCAAACAATGTATTGGCCTGAAACCTAGCAAAACACAAGATATCAGCTCACACATGTTTCCATCTTTCCACTTTCTGCAAGAGAGAAACTTTGAGGAAGTTGAGCCTCCTCGATTCTTCTCTCTCTATTCCAGCTCATTTCAATCTAAAATGCATCTTCTGCTGTGTTCCCTCTGTGTTGTTGTTCGTCTCAGTCTCCTCCGTGTTCTCATTGGTTGAAGAAAGCACGAGGAGGACCGACTCCTCTCTCCGGTGCTGGAACAGAGCTGTCTGCTCTTGATTTGCGTGGCGGTTTGAGTGTCTGGAAGCATAATTTGAGTGTCTTTCAGCTCAGCTGCCGGAAAACATCTGAAATTGCTTTCAGACAGCTGTCAAGCAGATGCCTTTGTTCTCTTCCTATTTTGACTTTTCTGTCTCACTGATGCTCAGCCTGCACAATAATTCATGAGTGGAAGTAAAAGGGGAGGCTCCTCCTCCTCCTCTGAGCAGGGTTTGGACTCTCCTCTTCTCTTGAACTTATTCACAGAGTCTGTTTGCTCACCCTGGTTTAAATAACATTCAGTGCAGTCTGCTTCGTCTTTGTTGGGGATTAGCTTCCCTTTCTCTCTCTCACACACACACACACACACACTTACACACACATGCTTACAAACACACTAACAGCAGGGCTCTCTCCCCATCTGTCAGTATCTGCCAGTCTTTGTCTCCTCTGCCTGTGGATACCATCTCTGTTTTTGTCAAGCTCTCTCCCTCTGACTTAT
The DNA here is from genome assembly GCF_009762535.1 of Notolabrus celidotus. NCBI lineage: Eukaryota > Metazoa > Chordata > Actinopteri > Labriformes > Labridae > Notolabrus > Notolabrus celidotus. The sequence goes on along the minus strand of NC_048273.1, from coordinate 2,239,108 downwards.
TGTCTCCTTCTCATATTCATACTTTGGTTTTTTTTCAGTTTTTATTTCTCATCCTCCTCCCTCCTGGTTTCATACGCACAAACTCACACAAGTACACACACTAGCGTGGGCACACACACACACAAACAAAGAAACAAACAGTGTCTCGCTCCTCTTTCTCATTTTTCGGGGCCACACAGCGTTTCCCCTCCATTATGTCTGCAAATATATGCACACGCTCACTACCTACTTTTCCTCTCTGTGATTGTCTTTCACACATGCACAGCCACACACACACACACACACACACACATTCACACACTACACACAACCCAGTGGTGCAGTTGTCCAATTATAATCACTCCCACCTGCTGGACGGAGAGGATTGGGGTGGGACAAAGACGCCAACCCCCTTCTCTTATCAACACTTTCTCTCTCTCACACACAAACACACAAACACACACACTCAGTGGCAGCCACCCTTATGCCCAGCTGAAAGCATGATGTCATCCCTCCCTCTCTCTCTCTCTCTCTCTCTCTCTGCCCTCCATCCCTTTCCATTTACTCCCATAAATCACGGCGAGAAGGAGACGTTTTTAATCAAAAGAGAAAGAAAGATGGCTCAATAAATCCCGCCACCTCAAGCGTAATAATGCCTGCCTCCCTGTTTGTGTCGGTCTATATTTGTCTGCATGTTTTCACGAGATGTGTGAGCGGGCACACGGATATTTATGTGCGTGCACGTGTGAGTAAAAGCGGCGGTAATATGTGGAGTGTCACCTGAGCTTTGTAATGGTTCATGAGCTGATTGAGGGAGGAGATCAATCAGGTTATTTTGTGCAGAGCTGTGAAGTTTGATGGCCGTGTCATGCATTCATAAACGCAGTGATCCTGTTAACGTGTGTTATATTCTGACCTGTTGGCTCAGAGGTCTGTGTTGGAAGATGTCGTAAGTGGAGATACTTATAGAAGTGCACATGGATGTGGAAGTCTAATAAATGGGATGGATTCAAAAACTCAGAAGAGTCAGTATGTGGAGATACTTGATGGAAAACACTCAGAAATATTAATAATAATAAACCAATAATAATAATCTTTATTTCTATAGCACTTTTCTTTTTTTGTCATTGCATTTTTTCATTGTTTTTTTGTTCATCACAAGTTAAAAAAATATATTTAAACTATATAAAACCAACAAAGAGAAAAAAAAATAATAATAATAATAATAATAATAATATTAATAACAATAAATACAAAAAATAATATTAAATATAGGAATAATAATAATAAAACCTAAAGCACTTTTCTAAACAAAGTGCTTCACAGAAAAACAAAAATTAAAAATAAATAAATAAATAAGTATATATTAATATTTTTAAATATTTGTGTTTGTTTTTTTCATATAAGTATTGATATATATATATATAGAGAGAGAGAGAGAGAGAGAGAGAGAGAGAGAGAGAGAGAGAGAGAGAGAGAGAGAGAGAGAGAGAGAGGGAGTTAGAGAGAGAGAGAGAGAGAGAGGGAGAGA